>NC_090824.1:200881418-200946153 GCF_028021215.1 Eschrichtius robustus
GGCTTAGGGTAGGGGTTAGGGTTAGGGTATGCGTTAGGGTTAGGGTAGTTATTAAACCTATCCCACTCTCTAGATACCCCTTAGCACGTCAAGGAATATTATTTGGGGGTCCAGCCATGGAGAAGAGTTTAGACACTAGGAGAAGATAAGGAACACACCCATTATCAAGAAATCACATTAGGATTCTCTTTTTAACCTGTTCCTTAAAACACTAGTGCTTAGGAAATCTATTGGAGGCAGAAGCAGTCAAGGGTAGCTTAGGGTTAGGGTTAGGGTTAGGGTTAGGTTTAGTGTTAGGGTACGGGTTCGGGTACGGGTTCGGGTACGGCGTAGGGTATGGGATAGGGTTAGGGTTAGGGTTAGATTGAGGGTTAGGTCTCGGTTTAGGGTACGGGTTAGGATTAGGGTACGTGTTAGGGTTAGGGTAGGGGTTGGGGTTAGGGTATGCGTTAGGGTTAGGGTAGTTATTAAAACTATCCCACTCTCTAGATACCCCTTAGCAAGTCAAGGAATATTATTTGGGGGTCCAGCCATGGAGAAGAGTTTAGACACTAGGAGAAGATAAGGAACACACCCATTATCCATAAATCACATTAGGATTCTCTTTTTAACCTGTTCCTTAAAACACTAGTGCTTAGGAAATCTATTGGAGGCAGAAGCAGTCAAGGGTAGCTTAGGGTTAGGGTTAGGGTTAGGGTACGGCTTAGGGTACGGGTTCGGGTACGGGTTCGTGTACGGGTTCGTGTACGGCGTAGGGTTAGGGTTAGGGTTAGTTTGAGGGTTAGGGCTCGGTTTAGGGTACGTGTTAGGGTTAGAGTAGGGGTTAGGGTTAGGGTACGCATTAGGGTTAGGGTAGTTATTAAACCTATCCCACTCTCTAGATACCCCTTAGGAAGTCAAGGAATATTATTTGGGGGTTCAGCAATGGAGAAGAGTTTAGACACTAGGAGAAGATAAGGAACACACCCATTATCAAGAAATCACATTAGGATTCTCTTTTTAACCTGTTCCTTAAAACACTAGTGCTTAGGAAATCTATTGGAGGCAGAAGCAGTCAAGGGTAGCTTAGGGTTAGGGTTAGGGTTAGGGTTAGGGTTAGGGTACGGCTTAGGGTACGGGTTCGGGTACGGGTTCGGGTACGGCATAGGGTATGGGTTAGGGTTAGGGTTAGGGTTAGTTTGAGGGTTAGGGCTCGGTTTAGGGTACGGGTTAGGATTAGGGTACGTGTTAGGGTTAGGGTAGGGGTTAGGGTTAGGGTACGCGTTAGGGTTAGGGTAGCTATTAAACCTATCCCAGTCTCTAGATACCCCTTTGCACGTCAAGGAATATTATTTTGGGGTCCAGCCATGGAGAAGAGTTTAGACACTAGGATAAGATAAGGAACACACCCATTATCAAGAAATCACATTAGGATTCTCTTTTTAAGCTATTCCTTAAAACACTAGTGCTTAGGAAATCTATTGGAGGCAGAAGCAGTCAAGGGTAGCTTAGGGTTAGGGTTAGGGTTAGGGGTAGGGTTAGTGTTAGGGTACGGGTTCGGGTACGGGTTCGGGTACGGCGTAGGGTATGGGTCAGGGTTAGGGTTAGTTTGAGGGTTAGGGCTCGGTTTAGGGTACGGGTTAGGATTAGGGTACGTGTTAGGGTTAGGGTAGGGGTTAGGGTTAGGGTACGCGTTAGACTTAGGGTAGTTATTAAACCTATCCCACTCTCTAGATACCCCTTAGCAAGTCAAGAAATATTATTTGGGGGTCCAGCCATGGAGAAGAGTTTAGACACTAGGAGAAGGTAAGGAACACACCCATTATCAAGAAATCACATTAGGATTCTCTTTTTAACCTGTTCCTTAAAACACTAGTGCTTAGGAAATCTACTGGAAACAGAAGCAGTCAAGGGTAGCTTAGGGTTAGGGTTAGGGTGAGTGTTATGATACGGCTTAGGGTACGGGTTCGGGTACGGGTTCGGGTACGGTGTAGGGTATGGGTTAGGGTTAGGGTTAGGGTTAGTTTGAGGGTTAGGGCTCGGTTTAGGGTACGGGTTAGGATTAGGGTACGTGTTAGGGTTAGGGTAGGGGTTAGGGTTAGGGTACGCGTTAGGGTTAGGGTAGTTATTAAACCTATCCCACTCTCTAGATACCCCTTAGCACGTCAAGGAATATTATTTGGGGGTCCAGCCATGGAGAAGAGTTTAGACACTAGGAGAAGATAAGGAACACACCCTTTATCAAGAAATCACATTAGGATTCTCTTTTTAACCTGTTCCTTAAAACACTAGTTCTTAGGAAATCTATTGGAGGCAGAAGCAGTCAAGGGTAGCTTAGGGTTAGGGTTAGTGTTAGGGTACGGCTTAGGGTACGGGTTCTGGTACGGCGTAGGGTATGGGTTAGGGTTAGGGTTAGGGTTAGTTTGAGGGTTAGGGCTCGGTTTAGGGTACGGGTTAGGATTAGGGTACGTGTTAGTGTTATGGTGGGTTTAGGGTTAGGGTATGCGTTAGGGTTAGGGTAGTTATTAAACCTATCCCACTCTCTAGATACCCCTTAGCACGTCAAGGAATATTATTTTGGGGTCCAGCCATGGAGAAGAGTTTAGACACTAGGATAAGATAAGGAGCACACCCATTATTAAGAAATCACATTAGGATTCTCTTTTTAACCTGTTCCTTAGAACACTAGTGCTTAGGAAATCTATTGGAGGCAGAAGCAGTCAAGGGTAGCTTACGGTTAGGGTTAGGGTTAGGGTTAGGGTTAGGGTACGGCTTAGGGTATGGCGTAGGGTATGGGTTAGGGTTAGGGTAAGGGTTAGTTTTAGGGTTAGGGCTAGGGTCAGGGTTAGGGTTAGGGTTAGGGTACGCCTTAGGGTACGGGTTCGGGTACGGGTTCGGGTACAACATAAGGTATGGGTTAGTGTTAGGGTTAGGGTTAGTTTTAGGGTTAGGGCTCGGTTTAGGGTACGGTTTAGGATTAGGGTACGTGTTAGGGTTAGGGTACGCGTTAGGGTTAGGGTAGTTATTAAACGTATTCCACTCTCTAGATACCCCTTAGCACGTCCAGGAATATTATTTGGGGGTCCAGACATGGAGAAGAGTTTAGACACTAGGAGAAGATAAGGAACACACCCATTATCAAGAAGTCACATTAGGATTCTCTTTTTAACTTGTTCCTTAAAACACTAGTGCTTAGGAAATCTATTGGAGGCAGAAGCAGTCAAGGGTAGCTTAGGGTTAGGGTTAGGGATAGTGTTAGCGTACGGCTTAGGGTACGGGTTCGGTTACGGGTTCGGGTACGGCGTAGGGTATGGGTTAGGGTTAGGGTTAGGGTTAGTTTGAGGGTTAGGGCTCAGTTTAGGGTACGGGTTAGGATTAGGGTACGTGTTAGGGTTAGGGTAGGGTTTAGGGTTAGGGTACGCGTTAGGCTTAGGGTAGTTATTAAACCCATCCCACTCTCTAGATACCCCTTAGCACGTCAAGGAATATTATTTGGGGGTCCAGCCATGGAGAAGAGTTTAGACACTAGGAGAAGATAAGGAACACACCCATTATCAAGAAATCACATTAGGATTCTCTTTTTAACCTGTTCCTTAAAACACTAGTGCTTAGGAAATCTATTGGAAGCAGAAGCAGTCAAGGGTAGCTTAGGTTTAGGGTTAGGGTTAGGGTTAGGGTTATTGTTATGGTAAGGTTTAGGGTACGGGTTCGGGTACGGGTTCGGGTACGACATAGGGTATGGGTTAGGGTTAGGGTTAGGGTTAGTTTGAGGTTTAGGGCTGGGTTTAGGGTACGGGTTAGGATTAGGGTACGTGTTAGGGTTAGGGTAGGGTTTAGGGTTAGGGTACGCGTTAGGGTTAGGGTAGTTATTAAACCTATCCCACTATCTAGATACCCCTTAGCACGTCAAGGAATATTATTTGTGTGTCCAGCCATGGAGAAGAGTTTAGACACTAGGAGAAGATAAGGAACACACCCATTATCAAGAAATCACATTAGGATTCTCTTTTTAACCTGTTCCTTAAAACACTAGTGCTTAGGAAATCTATTGGAGGCAGAAGCAGTCAAGGGTAGCTTAGGGTTAGGGTTAGGGTTAGGGTTAGGGTTAGGGTACGGCTTAGGGTACGGGTTCGGGTACGGGTTCGGGTACGGCGTAGGGTATGGGTTAGGGTTAGGGTTAGGGTTAGTTTGAGGGTTAGGGCTCGGTTTAGGGTACGGGTTAGGATTAGGGTACGTGTTAGGCTTAGGGTAGGGGTTAGGGTTAGGGTACGCGTTAGGGTTAGGGTAGTTATTAAACCTATCCCACTCTCTAGATACCCCTTAGCACGTCAAGGAATATTATTTGGGGGTCCAGCCATGGAGAAGAGTTTAGACACTAGGAGAAAATAAGGAACACACCCATTATCAAGAAATCACATTAAGATTCTCTTTTTAACCTGTTCCTTAAAACACTAGTGCTTAGGAAATCTATTGGAGGCAGAAGCAGTCAAGGGTAGCTTAGGGTTAGGGTTAGGGTTAGGGTTAGGTTTAGTGTTAGGGTACGGGTTCGGGTACGGGTTCGGGTACGGCGTAGGGTATGGGATAGGGTTAGGGTTAGGGTTAGATTGAGGGTTAGGGCTCGGTTTAGGGTACGGGTTAGGATTAGGGTACGTGTTAGGGTTAGGGTAGGGGTTGGGGTTAGGGTATGCGTTAGGGTTAGGGTAGTTATTAAAACTATCCCACTCTCTAGATACCCCTTAGCAAGTCAAGGAATATGATTTGGGTGTCCAGCCATGGAGAAGAGTTTAGACACTAGGAGAAGATAAGGAACACACCCATTATCCATAAATCACATTAGGATTCTCTTTCTAACCTGTTCCTTAAAACACTAGTGCTTAGGAAATCTATTGGAGGCAGAAGCATTCAAGGGTATCTTAGGGTTAGGGTTAGGGATAGTGTTAGGGTACGGCTTAGGGTACGGGTTGGGTTAGGGGTTCGGGTAAGGCGTAGGGTATGGGTTAGCGTTAGGGTTAGGGTTAGTTTGAGGGTTAGGGCTCGGTTTAGGGTACGGGTTAGGATTAGGGTACGTGTTAGGGTTAGGGTAGGGGTTAGGGTTAGGGTACGCTTTAGGGTTAGGGTACTTATTAAACCCATCCCACTCTCTAGATTCCCCTTAGCACGTCAAGGAATATTATTTGGGGGTCCAGCCATGGAGAAGAGTTTAGACACTAGGAGAAGATACGGAACACACCCATTATCAAGAAATCACATTAGGATTCTCTTTTTAACCTGTTCCTTAAAACACTAGTGCTTAGGAAATCTATTGGAAACAGAAGCAGTCAAGGGTAGCTTAGGGTTAGGGTTAGGGTGAGTGTTATGATACGGCTTAGGGTACGGGTTCGGGTAAGGGTTCGGGTACGGCGTAGGGTATGGGTTAGGGTTAGGGTTAGGGTTAGTTTGAGGGTTAGGGCTCGGTTTAGGGTACGGGTTAGGATTAGGGTACGTGTTAGGGTTAGGGTAGGGGTTAGGGTTAGGGTACGCGTTAGGGTTAGGGTAGTTATTAAACCTATCCCACTCTCTAGATACCCCTTAGCACGTCAAGGAAAATTATTTGTGGGTCCAGCCATGGAGAAGAGTTTAGACACTAGGAGAAGATAAGGAACACACCCTTTATCAAGAAATCACATTAGGATTCTCTTTTTAACCTGTTCCTTAAAACACTAGTGCTTAGGAAATCTATTGGAGGCAGAAGCAGTCAAGGGTAGCTTAGGGTTAGGGTTAGGGTTAGGGTTAGGGTTAGGGTACGGCTTAGGGTACGGGTTTGGGTACGGGTTCGGGTACGGCGTAGGGTATGGGTTAGGGTTAGGGTTAGGGTTAGTTTGAGGGTTAGGGCTCGGTTTAGGGTACGGGTTAGGATTAGGGTACGTGTTAGGGTTAGGGTAGGGTTTAGGGTTAGGGTACGCGTTAGGGTTAGGGTAGTTATTAAACCCATCCCACTCTCTAGATACCCCTTAGCACGTCAAGGAATATTATTTGGGGGTCCAGCCATGGAGAAGAGTTTATACACTAGGAGAAGATAAGGAACACACCCATTATCAAGAAATCACATTAGGATTCTCTTTTTAACCTGTTCCTTTAAACACTAGTGCTTAGGAAATCTATTGGAGGCAGAAGCAGTCAAGGGTAGCTTAGGGTTAGGGTTAGGGTTAGGGTTAGGGTTAGGGTACGCCTTAGGGTACGGGTTTGGGTACGGGTTCGGGTACAACATACGGTATGGGTTAGTGTTAGGGTTAGGGTTAGTTTTAGGGTTAGGGCTCGGTTTAGGGTACGGTTTAGGATTAGGGTACGTGTTAGGGTTAGGGTACGCGTTAGGGTTAGGGTAGTTATTAAACCTATTCCACTCTCTAGATACCCCTTAGCACGTCCAGGAATATTATTTGGGGGTCCAGCCATGGAGAAGAGTTTAGACACTAGGAGAAGATAAGGAACACACCCATTATCAAGAAGTCACATTAGGATTCTCTTTTTAACCTGTTCCTTAAAACACTAGTGCTTAGGAAATCTATTGGAGGCAGAAGCAGTCAAGGGTAGCTTAGGGTTAGGGTTAGGGATAGTGTTAGGGTACGGCTTAGGGTACGGGTTCGGTTACGGGTTCGGGTACAGCATAGGGTATGTGTTAGGGTTAGGGTTAGGGTTAGTTTGAGAGTTAGGGCTCAGTTTAGGGTACGGGTTAGGATTAGGGTACGTGTTAGTGTTAGGGTAGGGGTTAGGGTTAGGGTACGCGTTAGGGTTAGGGTAGTTATTAAACCCATCCCACTCTCTAGATACCCCTTAGCACGTCAAGGAATATTATTTGGGGGTCCAGCTATGGAGAAGAGTTTAGACACTAGGAGAAGATAAGGAACACACCCTTTATCAAGAAATCACAATAGGATTCTGTTTTTAACCTGTTCCTTAAAACACTAGTGCTTAGGAAATCTATTGGAGGCAGAAGCAGTCAAGGGTAGCTTAGGTTTAGGGTTAGGGTTAGGGTTAGGGTTATTGTTATGGTAAGGTTTAGGGTACGGGTTCGGGTACGACATAGGGTATGGGTTAGGGTTAGGGTTAGGGTTAGTTTGAGGGTTAGGGCTCGGTTTAGGGTACGGGTTAGGATTAGGGTACGTGTTAGGGTTAGGGTAGGGTTTAGGGTTAGGGTACGCGTTAGGGTTAGGGTAGTTATTAAACCTATCCCACTCTCTAGATACCCCTTAGCACGTCAAGGAATATTATTTGGGTGTCCAGCCATGGAGAAGAGTTTAGACACTAGGAGAAGATAAGGAACACACCCATTATCAAGAAATCACATTAGGATTCTCTTTTTAACCTGTTCCTTAAAACACTAGTGCTTAGGAAATCTATTGGAGGCAGAAGCAGTCAAGGGTAGCTTAGGGTTAGGGTTAGGGTTAGGGTACGGCTTAGGGTACGGGTTCGGGTACGGGTTCGTGTACGGGTTCGGGTACGGCGTAGGGTTAGGGTTAGGGTTAGTTTGAGGGTTAGGGCTCGGTTTAGGGTACGTGTTAGGGTTAGAGTAGGGGTTAGGGTTAGGGTACGCATTAGGGTTAGGGTAGTTATTAAACCTATCCCACTCTCTAGATACCCCTTAGCAAGTCAAGGAATATTATTTGGGGGTCCAGCCATGGAGAAGAGTTTAGACACTAGGAGAAGACAAGGAACACACCCATTATCAAGAAATCACATTAGGATTCTCTTTTTAACCTGTTCCTTAAAACACTAGTGCTTAGGAAATCTATTGGAAGCAGAAGCAGTCAAGGGTAGCTTAGGGTTAGGGTTAGGGTTAGGGTTAGGGTACGGCTTAGGGTACGGGTTCGGGTACGGGTTCGGGTACGGCATAGGGTATGGGTTAGCGTTAGGGTTAGGGTTAGTTTGAGGGTTAGGGCTCGGTTTAGGGTACGGGTTAGGATTAGGGTACGTGTTAGGGTTAGGGTAGGGGTTAGGGTTAGGGTACGCGTTAGGCTTAGGGTAGTTATTAAACCTATCCCACTCTCTAGATACCCCTTAGCAAGTCAAGGAATATTATTTGGGGGTCCAGCCATGGAGAAGAGTTTAGACACAAGGAGAATGTAAGGAACACACCCATTATCAAGAAATCACATTAGGATTCTCTTCTTAACCTGTTTCTTAAAACACTAGTGCTTAGGAAATCTATTGGAAACAGAAGCAGTCAAGGGTAGCTTAGGGTTAGGGTTAGGGTGAGTGTTATGATACGGCTTAGGGTACGGGTTCGGGTACGGGTTCGGGTACGGCGTAGGGTATGGGTTAGGGTTAGGGTTAGGGTTAGTTTGAGGGTTAGGGCTCGGTTTAGGGTACGGGTTAGGATTAGGGTACGTGTTAGGGTTAGGGTAGGGGTTAGGGTTAGGGTACGCGTTAGGGTTAGGGTAGTTATTAAACCTATCCCACTCTCTAGATACCCCTTAGCACGTCAAGGAATATTATTTGGGGGTCCAGCCATGGAGAAGAGTTTAGACACTAGGAGAAGATAAGGAACACAACCTTTATCAAGAAATCACATTAGGATTCTCTTTTTAACCTGTTCCTTAAAACACTAGCGCTTACGAAATCTATTGGAGGCAGAAGCAGTCAAGGGTAGCTTAGGGTTAGGGTTAGTGTTAGGGTACGGCTTAGGGTACGGGTTCTGGTACGGCGTAGGGTATGGGTTAGGGTTAGGGTTAGGGTTAGTTTGAGGGTTAGGGCTCGGTTTAGGCTACGGGTTAGGATTAGGGTACGTGTTAGTGTTATGGTGGGTTTAGGGTTAGGGTATGCGTTAGGGTTAGGGTAGTTATTAAACCTATCCCACTCTCTAGATACCCCTTAGCACGTCAAGGAATATTATTTTGGGGTCCAGCCATGGAGAAGAGTTTAGACACTAGGAGAAGATAAGGAACACACCCATTATCAAGAAATCACATTAGGATTCTCTTTTTAACCTGTTCCTTAAAACACTAGTGCTTAGGAAATCTATTGGAGGCAGAAGCAGTCAAGGGTAGCTTAGGTTTAGGGTTAGGGTTAGGGTTAGGGTTATTGTTATGGTAAGGTTTAGGGTACGGGTTCGGGTACGGGTTCGGGTACGACATAGGGTATGGGTTAGGGTTAGGGTTAGGGTTAGTTTGAGGGTTAGGGCTCGGTTTAGGGTACGGGTTAGGATTAGGGTACGTGTTAGGGTTAGGGTAGGGTTTAGGGTTAGGGTACGCGTTAGGGTTAGGGTAGTTATTAAACCTATCCCACTATCTAGATACCCCTTAGCACGTCAAGGAATATTATTTGGGTGTCCAGCCATGGAGAAGAGTTTAGACACTAGGAGAAGATAAGGAACACACCCTTTATCAAGAAATCACATTAGGATTCTCTTTTTAACCTGTTCCTTTAAACACTAGTGGTTAGGAAATCTATTGGAGGCAGAAGCAGACAAGGGTAGCTTAGGGTTAGGGTTAGGGTTAGGGTTAGGGTTAGGGTACGGCTTAGGGTACGGGTTCGGGTACGGGTTCGGGTACGGCGTAGGGTATGGGTTAGGGTTAGGGTTAGTTTGAGGGTTAGGGCTCGGTTTAGGGTACGGTTTAGGATTAGGGTACGTGTTAGGGTTAGGGTAGGGGTTAGGGTTAGGATACGCGTTAGGGTTAGGGTAGTTATTAAACCTATCCCACTCTCTAGATACCCCTTAGCAAGTCAAGAAATATTATTTGGGGTTCCAGCCATGGAGAAGAGTTTAGACACTAGGAGAAGGTAAGGAACACACCCATTATCAAGAAATCACATTAGGATTCTCTTTTTAACCTGTTCCTTAAAACACTAGTGCTTAGGAAATCTATTGGAAACAGAAGCAGTCAAGGGTAGCTTAGGGTTAGGGTTAGGGTTAGTGTTACGATACGGCTTAGGGTACGGGTTCGGGTACGGGTTCGGGTAAGGCGTAGGGTATGGGTTAGGGTTAGGGTTAGGGTTAGTTTGAGGGTTAGGGCTCGATTTAGGGTACGGGTTAGGATTAGGGTACGTGTTAGGGTTAGGGTAGGGGTTAGGGTTAGGGTACGCGTTAGGGTTAGGGTAGTTATTAAACCCATCCCACTCTCTAGATACCCCTTAGCACGTCAAGGAATATTATTTGGGGGTCCAGCCATGGAGAAGAGTTTAGACACTAGGAGAAGATAAGGAACACACCCATTATCAAGAAATCACATTAGGATTCTCTTTTTAACCTGTTCCTTAAAACACTAGTGCTTAGGAAATCTATTGGAGGCAGAAGCAGTCAAGGGTAGCTTAGGGTTAGGGTTAGGGTTAGGGTTAGGGTACGGCTTAGGGTACGGGTTCGGGTACGGGTTCGGGTACGGGTTCGGGTACGGCGTAGGGTATGGGTTAGGGTTAGGGTTAGGGTTAGTTTGAGAGTTAGGGCTCGGTTTAGGGTACGTGTTAGGGTTAGGTTAGGGGTTAGGGTTAGGGTACGCGTTAGGGTTAGGGTAGTTATTAAACCTATCCCACTCCCTATATACCCCTTAGCAAGTCAAGGAATATTATTTGGGGGTCCAGCCATGGAGAAGAGTTTAGACACTAGGAGAAGATAAGGAACACACCCATTATCAAGAAATCACATTAGGATTCTCTTTTTAACCTGTTCCTTAAAACACTAGTGCTTAGGAAATCTATTGGAGGCAGAAGCAGTCAAGGGTAGCTTAGGGTTAGGGTTAGGGATAGTGTTAGGGTACGGCTTAGGGTACGGGTTCCGTTACGGGTTCGGGTACGGCGTAGGGTATGGGTTAGGATGAGGGTTAGGTTTAGTTTGAGGGTTAGGGCTCGGTTTAGGGTACGGGTTAGGATTAGGGTACGTGTTAGTGTTAGGGTAGGGGTTAGGGTTAGGGTACGCGTTAGGGTTAGGGTAATTATTAAACCCATCCCACTCTCTAGATACCCCTTAGCACGTCAAGGAATATTATTTGGGGGTCCAGCCATGGAGAAGAGTTTAGACACTAGGAGAAGATAAGGAACACACCCATTATCAAAAAATCACATTAGGATTCTCTTTTTAACCTGTTCCTTAAAACACTAGTGCTTAGGAAATCTATTGGAGGCAGCAGCATTCAAGGGTAGGTTAGGGTTAGGGTTAGGGTTAGGGTTAGGGATAGGGTTATTGTTAGGGTAAGGCTTAGGGTACGGGTTCGGGTACGGGTTCGGGTACGGCATAGGGTATGGGTTAGGGTTAGGGTTAGGGTTAGTTTGAAGGTTAGGGCTCGGTTTAGGGTATGGGTTAGGATTAGGGTTCGTGTTAGGGTTAGGTTAGGGGTTAGGGTTAGGGTACGCGTTAGGGTTAGGGTAGTTATTAAACCTATCCCACTCTCTAGATACCCCTTAGCACGTCAAGGAATATTATTTGTGGGTCCAGCCATGGAGAAGAGTTTAGACACTAGGAGAAGATAAGGAACACACCCATTATCAAGAAATCACATTAGGATTCTCTTTTTAACCTGTTCCTTAAAACACTAGTGCTTAGGAAATCTATTGGAGGCAGAAGCAGTCAAGGGTAGCTTAAGGTTAGGGTTAGGGTTAGGGTTAGGGTTAGGGTACGGCTTAGGGTACGGGTTCGGGTACGGGTTCAGGTACGGCGTAGGGTATGGGTTAGGGTTAGGGTTAGTTTGAGGGTTAGGGCTCGGTTTAGGGTACGGGTTCGGATTAGGGTACGTGTTAGGGTTAGGGTAGGGGTTAGAGTTAGGGTACGCGTTAGGGTTAGGGTAGTTATTAAACCTATCCCACTCTCTAGATACCCCTTAGCACGTCAAGGAATATTATTTGTGGGTCCAGCCATGGAGAAGAGTTTAGACACTAGGAGAAGATAAGGAACACACCCATTATCCTGAAATCACATTAGGATTCTCTTTTTAACCTGTTCCTTAAAACACTAGTGCTTAGGAAAGCTATTGGAGGCAGAAGCCGTCAAGGGTAGCTTAGGGTTAGGGTTAGTGTTAGGGTACGGCTTAGGGTACGGGTTCTGGTACGGGTTCGGGTACGGCGTAGGGTATGGGTTAGGGTTAGGGTTAGGGTTAGTTTGAGGGTTAGGGCTCGGTTTAGGGTACGGGTTAGGATTAGGGTACGTGTTAGTGTTATGGTGGGTTTAGGGTTAGGGTATGCGTTAGGGTTAGGTTAGTTATTAAACCTATCCCACTCTCTAGATACCCCTTAGCACGTCAAGGAATATTATTTTGGGGTCCAGCCATGGAGAAGAGTTTAGACACTAGGATAAGATAAGGAACACACCCATTATTAAGAAATCACATTAGGATTCTCTTTTTAACCTGTTCCTTAGAACACTAGTGCTTAGGAAATCTATTGGAGGCAGAAGCAGTCAAGGGTAGCTTACGGTTAGGGTTAGGGTTAGGGTTAGGATTAGGGTACGGCTTAGGGTATGGCGTAGGGTATGGGTTAGGTTTAGGGTAAGGGTTAGTTTTAGGGTTAGGGCTAGGGTCAGGGTTAGGGTTAGGTTTAGGGTACACCTTAGGGTACGGGTTCGGGTACGGGTTCGGGTACAACATAAGGTATGGGTTATTGTTAGGGTTAGGGTTAGTTTGAGGGTTAGGGCTCAGTTTAGGGTACGGGTTAGGATTAGGGTACGTGTTAGGGTTAGGGTAGGGGTTAGGGTTAGGGTACGCGTTAGGGTTAGGGTAGTTATTAAACCCATCCCACTCTCTAGATACCCCTTAGCACGTCAAGGAATATTATTTGGGGGTCCAGCCATGGAGAAGAATTTAGACACTAGGAGAAGATAAGGAACACACCCATTATCAAGAAATGACATTAGGATTCTCTTTTTAACCTGTTCCTTAAAACACTAGTGCTTAGGAAATCTATTGGAGGCAGAAGCAGTCAAGGGTAGCTTAGGTTTAGGGTTAGGGTTAGGGTTAGGGTTAGGGTTATTGTTATGGTAAGGTTTAGGGTACGGGTTCGGGTACGGGTTCGGGTACGACATAGGGTATGGGTTAGGGTTAGGGTTAGGGTTACTTTGAGGGTTAGGGCTCGGTTTAGGGTACGGGTTAGGATTAGGGTACGTGTTAGGGTTAGGGTAGGGTTTAGGGTTAGGGTACGCGTTAGGGTTAGGGTAGTTATTAAACCTATCCCACTATGTAGATACCCCTTAGCACGTCAAGGAATATTATTTGGGTGTCCAGCCATGGAGAAGAGTTTAGACACTAGGAGAAGATAAGGAACACACCCATTATCAAGAAATCACATTAGGATTCTCTTTTTAACCTGTTCCTTAAAACACTAGTGCTTAGGAAATCTATTGGAGGCAGCAGCAGTCAAGGGTAGCTTAGGGTTAGGGTTAGGGTTAGGGTTAGGGTTAGGGTACGGCTTAGGGTACGGGTTCGGGTACGGGTTCGGGTACGGCGTAGGGTATGGGTTAGTGTTAGGGTTAGCGTTAGTTTGAGGGTTAGGTCTCGGTTTAGGGTACATGTTAGGGTTAGGGTAGGGGTTAGGGTTAGGGTACGCGTTAGGGTTAGGGTAGTTATTAAACCTATCCCACTCTCTAGATACCCCTTAGCACGTCAAGGAATATTATTTGTGGGTCCAGCCATGGAGAAGAGTTTAGACACTAGGAGAAGATAAGGAACACACCCTTTATCAAGAAATCACATTAGGATTCTCTTTTTAACCTGTTCCTTAAAACACTAGTGCTTAGGAAATCTATTGGAGGCAGAAGCAGTCAAGGGTAGCTTAGGGTTAGGGTTAGGGATAGTGTTAGGGTACGGCTTAGGGTACGGGTTCGGTTACGGGTTCGGGTACGGCGTAGGGTATGGGTTAGGGTTAGGGTTAGGGTTAGTTTGAGGGTTAGGGCTCGGTTTAGGGTACGGGTTAGGATTAGGGTACGTGTTAGTGTTAGGGTATGGGTTAGGGTTAGGTTACGCGTTAGGGTTAGGGTAATTATTAAACCCATCCCACTCTCTAGATACCCCTTAGCACGTCAAGGAATATTATTTGGTGGTCCAGCCATGGAGAAGAGTTTAGACACTAGGAGAAGATAAGGAACACAACCATTATCAAAAAATCACATTAGGATTCTCTTTTTAACCTGTTCCTTAAAACACTAGTGCTTAGGAAATCTATTGGAGGCAGCAGCAGTCAAGGGTAGCTTAGGGTTAGGGTTAGGGTTAGGGTTAGGGTTAGGGTTATTGTTAGGGTAAGGCTTAGGGTACGGGTTCGGGTACGGGTTCGGGTACGGCATAGGGTATGGGTTAGGGTTAGGGTTAGGGTTAGTTTGAGGGTTAGGGCTCGGTTTAGGGTACGGGTTAGGATTAGGGTACGTGTTAGGGTTAGGGTAGGGTTTAGGGTCAGGGTACGCGTTAGGGTTAGGGTAGTTATTAAACCCATCCCACTCTCTAGATACCCCTTAGCACGTCAAGGAATATTATTTGGGGGTCCAGCCATGGAGAAGAGTTTAGACACTAGGAGAAGATAAGGAACACACCCATTATCAAGAAATCACATTAGTATTCTCTTTTTAACCTGTTCCTTAAAACACTAGCGCTTAGGAAATCTATTGGAGGCAGAAGCAGTCAAGGGTAGCTTAGGGTTAGGGTTAGGGTTAGGGTTAGGGTACGGCTTAGGGTACGGGTTCGGGTACGGGTTCGTGTACGGCATAGGGTATGGGTTAGGGTTCGGGTTAGGGTTAGTTTGAAGGTTAGGGCTCGGTTTAGGGTACGGGTTAGGATTAGGGTTCATGTTAGGGTTAGGTTAGGGGTTAGGTTTAGGGTACGCGTTAGGGTTAGGGTAGTTATTAAACCTATCCCACTCTCTAGATACCCCTTAGCACGTCAAGGAATATTATTTGTGGGTCCATCCATGGAGAAGAGTTTAGACACTAGGAGAAGATAAGGAACACACCCATTATCAAGAAATCACATTAGGATTCTCTTTTTAACCTGTTCCTTAAAACACTAATGCTTAGGAAATCTATTGGAGGCAGAAGCAGTCAAGGGTAGCTTAGGGTTAGGGTTAGGGTTAGGGTTAGGGTTAGGGTACGGCTTAGGGTACGGGTTCGGGTACGGGTTCAGGTACGGCGTAGGGTATGGGTTAGGGTTAGGGTTAGTTTGAGGGTTAGGGCTCGGTTTAGGGTACGGGTTCGGATTAGGGTACGTGTTAGGGTTAGGGTAGGGGTTAGGGTTAGGGTACGCGTTAGGGTTAGGGTAGTTATTAAACCCATCCCACTCTCTAGATACCCCTTAGCACGTCAAGGAATATTATTTTGGGGTCCAGCCATGGAGAAGAGTTTAGACACTAGGAGAAGATAAGGAACACACCCATTATCAAGAAATCACATTAGGATTCTCTTTTTAACCTGTTCCTTAAAACACTAGTGCTTAGGAAATCTATTGGAGGCAGAAGCAGTCAAGGGTAGCTTAGGGTTAGGGTTAGGGATAGTGTTAGGGTACGGCTTAGGGTACGGGTTCGGTTACGGGTTCGGGTACGGCGTAGGGTATAGGTTAGGGTTAGGGTTAGGGTTAGTTTGAGGGTTAGGGCTCGGTTTAGGTTACGGGTTAGGATTAGGGTACGTGTTAGTGTTAGGGTAGGGGTTAGGGTTAGGGTACGCGTTAGGGTTAGGGTAATTATTAAACCCATTCCACTCTCTAGATACCCCTTAGCACGTCAAGGAATATTATTTGGGGGTCCAGCCATGGAGAAGAGTTTAGACACTAGGAGAAGATAAGGAACACACCCATTATCAAAAAATCACATTAGGATTCTCTTTTTAACCTGTTCCTTAAAACACTAGTGCTTAGGAAATCTATTGGAGGCAGCAGCAGTCAAGGGTAGCTTAGGGTTAGCGTTAGGGTTAGGGTTAGGTTTAGGGTTATTGTTAGGGTAAGGCTTAGGGTACGGGTTCGGGTACGGGTTCGGGTACGGCATAGGGTATGGGTTAGGGTTAGGGTTAGGGTTAGTTTGAAGGTTAGGGCTCGGTTTAGGTTACGGGTTAGGATTAGGGTACGTGTTAGGGTTAGGTTAGGGGTTAGGGTTAGGGTACGCGTTAGGGTTAGGGTAGTTATTAAACCTATCCCACTCTCTAGATACCCCTTAGCACGTCAAGGAATATTATTTGTGGGTCCAGCCATGGAGAAGAGTTTAGACACTAGGAGAAGATAAGGAACACACCCATTATTAAGAAATCACATTAGGATTCTCTTTTTAACCTGTTCCTTAAAACACTAGTGCTTAGGAAATCTATTGGAGGCAGAAGCAGTCAAGGGTAGCTTAGGGTTAGGGTTAGGGTTAGGGTTAGGGTTAGGGTACGGCTTAGGGTACGGGTTCGGGTACGGGTTCGGGTACGGGTTCGGGTACGGCGTAGGGTATGGGTTAGGGTTAGGGTTAGGGTTAGTTTGAGGGTTAGGGCTCGGTTTAGGGTACGGGTTAGGATTAGGGTACGTGTTAGTGTTATGGTGGGTTTAGGGTTAGGGTATGCGTTAGGGTTAGGTTAGTTATTAAACCTATCCCACTCTCTAGATACCCCTTAGCACGTCAAGGAATATTATTTTGGGGTCCAGCCATGGAGAAGAGTTTAGACACTAGGATAAGATAAGCAACACACCCATTATTAAGAAATCACATTAGGATTCTGTTTTTAACCTGTTCCTTAGAACACTAGTGCTTAGGAAATCTATTGGAGGCAGAAGCAGTCAAGGGTAGCTTACGGTTAGGGTTAGGGTTAGGGTTAGGGTTAGGGTACGGCTTAGGGTATGGCGTAGGGTATGGGTTAGGGTTAGGGTAAGGGTTAGTTTTAGGGTTAGGGCTAGGGTCAGGGTTAGGGTTAGGGTTAGGGTACGCCTTAGGGTACGGGTTCGGGTACAGGTTCGGGTACAACATAAGGTATGGGTTAGTGTTAGGGTTAGGGTTAGTTTTAGGGTTAGGGCTCGGTTTAGGGTACGGTTTAGGATTAGGGTACGTGTTAGGGTTAGGGTACGCGTTAGGGTTAGGGTAGTTATTAAACGTATTCCACTCTCTAGATACCCCTTAGCACGTCCAGGAATATTATTTGGGGGTCCAGACATGGAGAAGAGTTTAGAAACTAGGAGAAGATAAGGAACACACCCATTATCAAGAAGTCACATTAGGATTCTCTTTTTAACCTGTTCCTTAAAACACTAGTGCTTAGGAAATCTATTGGAGGCAGAAGCAGTCAAGGGTAGCTTAGGTTTATGGTTAGGGTTAGGGTTAGGGTTATTGTTATGGTAAGGTTTAGGGTTCGGGTTCGGGTACGACATAGGGTATGGGTTAGGGTTAGGGTTAGGGTTAGTTTTAGGGTTAGGGCTCGGTTTAGGGTACGGGTTAGGATTAGGGTACGTGTTAGGGTTAGGGTAGGGTTTAGGGTTACGGTACGCGTTAGTGTTAGGGTAGTTATTAAACCTATCCCACTATCTAGATACCCCTTAGCACGTCAAGGAATATTATTTGGGTGTCCAGCCATGGAGAAGAGTTTAGACACTAGGAGAAGATAAGGAACACACCCATTATCAAGAAATCACATTAGGATTCTCTTTTTAACCTGTTCCTTAAAACACTAGTGCTTAGGAAATCTATTGGAGGCAGAAGCAGTCAAGGGTAGCTTAGGGTTAGGGTTAGGGTTAGGGTTAGGGTTAGGGTACGGCTTAGGGTACGGGTTTGGGTACGGGTTCATGTACGGCATAGGGTATGGGTTAGGGTTAGGGTTAGGGTTAGTTTGAAGGTTAGGGCTCGGTTTGGGGTACGGGTTAGGATTAGTGTTCGTGTTAGGGTTAGGGTAGGGGTTAGGGTTAGGGTACGCGTTAGGGTTAGGGTAGTTATTAAACCTATCCCACTCTCTAGATACCCCTTAGCACGTCAAGGAATATTATTTGGGGGTCCAGCCATGGAGAAGAGTTTAGACACTAGGAGAAGATAAGGAACACACCCATTATCAAGAAATCACATTAGGATTCTCTTTTTAACCTGTTCCTTTAAACACTAGTGCTTAGGAAATCTATTGGAGGCAGAAGCAGTCAAGGGTAGCTTAGGGTTAGGGTTAGGTTTAGGGTTAGGTTTAGGGTACGGCTTAGGGTACGGGTTCGGGTACGGGTTCGTGTACGGCGTAGGGTATGGGTTAGGGTTAGGGTTAGTTTGACGGTTAGGGCTCGGTTTAGGGTACGGGTTAGGATTAGGGTACGTGTTAGGGTTAGGGTAGGGGTTAGGGTTAGGGTACGCGTTAGGGTTAGGGTAGTTATTAAACCCATCCCACTCTCTAGATACCCCTTAGCACGTCAAGGAATATTATTTTGGGGTCCAGCCATGGAGAAGAGTTTAGACACTAGGAGAAGATAAGGAACACACCCATTATCAAGAAATCACATTAGGATTCTCTTTTTAACCTGTTCCTTAAAACACTAGTGCTTAGGAAATCTATTGGAGGCAGAAGCAGTCAAGGGTAGCTTAGGGTTAGGGTTAGGGATAGTGTTAGGGTACGGCTTAGGGTACGGGTTCGGTTACGGGTTCGGGTACGGCGTAGGGTATAGGTTAGGGTTAGGGTTAGGGTTAGTTTGAGGGTTAGGGCTCGGTTTAGGTTACAGGTTAGGATTAGGGTACGTGTTAGTGTTAGGGTAGGGGTTAGGGTTAGGGTACGCGTTAGGGTTAGGGTAATTATTAAACCCATTCCACTCTCTAGATACCCCTTAGCACGTCAAGGAATATTATTTGGGGGTCCAGCCATGGAGAAGAGTTTAGACACTAGGAGAAGATAAGGAACACACCCATTATCAAAAAATCACATTAGGATTCTCTTTTTAACCTGTTCCTTAAAACACTAGTGCTTAGGAAATCTATTGGAGGCAGCAGCAGTCAAGGGTAGCTTAGGGTTAGCGTTAGGGTTAGGGTTAGGTTTAGGGTTATTGTTAGGGTAAGGCTTAGGGTACGGGTTCGGGTACGGGTTCGGGTACGGCATAGGGTATGGGTTAGGGTTAGGGTTAGGGTTAGTTTGAAGGTTAGGGCTCGGTTTAGGTTACGGGTTAGGATTAGGGTACGTGTTAGGGTTAGGTTAGGGGTTAGGGTTAGGGTACGCGTTAGGGTTAGGGTAGTTATTAAACCTATCCCACTCTCTAGATACCCCTTAGCACGTCAAGGAATATTATTTGTGGGTCCAGCCATGGAGAAGAGTTTAGACACTAGGAGAAGATAAGGAACACACCCATTATTAAGAAATCACATTAGGATTCTCTTTTTAACCTGTTCCTTAAAACACTAGTGCTTAGGAAATCTATTGGAGGCAGAAGCAGTCAAGGGTAGCTTAGGGTTAGGGTTAGGGTTAGGGTTAGGGTTAGGGTACGGCTTAGGGTACGGGTTCGGGTACGGGTTCGGGTACGGGTTCGGGTACGGCGTAGGGTATGGGTTAGGGTTATGGTTAGGGTTAGTTTGAGGGTTAGGGCTCGGTTTAGGGTACGTGTTAGGGTTAGGGTAGGGGTTAGGGTTAGGGTACGCGTTAGGGTTAGGGTAGTTATTAAACCTATCCCACTCCCTATATACCCCTTAGCAAGTCAAGGAATATTATTTGGGGGTCCAGCCATGGAGAAGAGTTTAGACACTAGGAGAAGATAAGGAACACACCCATTATCAAGAAATCACATTAGGATTCTCTTTTTAACCTGTTCCTTAAAACACTAGCGCTTAGGAAATCTATTGGAGGCAGAAGCAGTCAAGGGTAGCTTAGGGTTAGGGTTAGGGTTAGGGTTAGGGTACGGCTTAGGGTACGGGTTCGGGTACGGGTTCGTGTACGGCATAGGGTATGGGTTAGGGTTAGGGTTAGGGTTAGTTTGAAGGTTAGGGCTCGGTTTAGGGTACGGGTTAGGATTAGGGTTCGTGTTAGGGTTAGGTTAGGGGTAAGGGTTAGGGTACGCGTTAGGGTTAGGGTAGTTATTAAACCTATCCCACTCTCTAGATACCCCTTAGCACGTCAAGGAATATTATTTGTGGGTCCAGCCATGGAGAAGAATTTAGACACTAGGAGAAGATAAGGAACACACCCATTATCAAGAAATCACATTAGGATTCTCTTTTTAACCTGTTCCTTAAAACACTAGTGCTTAGGAAATCTATTGGAGGCAGAAGCAGTCAAGGGTAGCTTAGGGTTAGGGTTAGGGTTAGGGTTAGGGTTAGGGTTATTGTTAGGGTAAGGCTTAGGGTACGGGTTCGGGTACGGGTTCGGGTACGGCATAGGGTATGGGTTAGGGTTAGGGTTAGGGTTAGTTTTAGGGTTAGGGCTCGGTTTAGGGTACGGTTTAGGATTAGGGTACGTGTTAGGGTTAGGGTACGCGTTAGGGTTAGGGTAGTTATTAAACCTATTCCACTCTCTAGATACCCCTTAGCACGTCCAGGAATATTATTTGGGGGTCCAGACATGGAGAAGAGTTTAGACCCTAGGAGAAGATAAGGAACACACCCATTATCAAGAAGTCACATTAGGATTCTCTTTTTAACCTGTTCCTTAAAACACTAGTGCTTAGGAAATCTATTGGAGGCAGAAGCAGTCAAGGGTAGCTTAGGATTAGGGTTATGGATAGTGTTAGGGTACGGCTTAGGGTACGGGTTCGGTTACGGGTTCGGGTACGGCGTAGGGTATGGGTTAGGATTAGGGTTAGGGTTAGTTTGAGGGCTAGGGCTCAGTTTAGGGTACGGGTTAGGATTAGGGTACGTGTTAGGGTTAGGGTAGGGGTTAGGGTTAGGGTACGCGTTAGGGTTAGGGTAGTTATTAAACCCATCCCACTCTCTAGATACCCCTTAGCACGTCAAGGAATATTATTTGGGGGTCCAGCCATGGAGAAGAGTTTAGACACTAGGAGAAGATAAGGAACACACCCATTATCAAGAAATCACATTAGGATTCTCTTTTTAACCTGTTCCTTAAAACACTAGTGCTTAGGAAATATATTGGAGGCAGAAGCAGTCAAGGGTAGCTTAGGTTTAGGGTTAGGGTTAGGGTTAGGGTTATTGTTATGGTAAGGTTTAGGGTACGGGCTCGGGTACGGGTTCGGGTACGACATAGGGTATGGGTTATGGTTAGGGTTAGTTTGAGGGTTAGGGCTCGGTTTAGGGTATGGTTTAGGATTAGGGTACGTGTTAGGGTTAGGGTAGGGTTTAGGGTTAGGGTACGCGTTAGGGTTAGGGTAGTTATTAAACCTATCCCACTATCTAGATACCCCTTAGCACGTCAAGGAATATTATTTGGGTGTCCAGCCATGGAGAAGAGTTTAGACACTAGGAGAAGATAAGGAACACACCCATTATCAAGAAATCACATTAGGATTCTCTTTTTAACCTGTTCCTTAATACACTAGTGCTTAGGAAATCTATTGGAGGCAGAACCAGTCAAGGGTAGCTTCGGGTTAGGGTTAGGGTTAGGGTTAGGGTACGGCTTAGGGTACGGGTTCGGGTACGGGTTCATGTACGGCATAGGGTATGGGTTAGGGTTAGGGTTAGGGTTAGTTTGAAGGTTAGGGCTCGGTTTAGGGTACGGGTTAGGATTAGGGTTCGTGTTAGGGTTAGGGTAGGGGTTAGGGTTAGGGTACGCGTTAGGGTTAGGGTAGTTATTAAACCTATCCCACTCTCTAGATACCCCTTAGCACGTCAAGGAATATTATTTGGGGGTCCAGCTATGGAGAAGAGTTTAGACACTAGGAGAAGATAAGGAACACACCCATTATCAAGAAATCACATTAGGATTCTCTTTTTAACCTGTTCCTTTAAACACTAGTGCTTAGGAAATCTATTGGAGGCAGAAGCAGTCAAGGGTAGCTTAGGGTTAGGGTTAGGGTTAGGGTACGGCTTAGGGTACGGGTTCGGGTACGGGTTCGGGTACGGCGTAGGGTATGGGTTAGGGTTAGGGTTAGTTTGACGGTTAGGGCTCGGTTTAGGGTACGGGTTAGGATTAGGGTACGTGTTAGGGTTAGGGTAGTGGTTAGGGTTAGGGTACGCGTTAGGGTTAGGGTAGTTATTAAACCTATCCCACTCTCTAGATACCCCTTAGCAAGTCAAGAAATATTATTTGGGGTTCCAGCCATGGAGAAGAGTTTAGACACTAGGAGAAGTTAAGGAACACACCCATTATCAAGAAATCACATTAGGATTCTCTTTTTAACCTGTTCCTTAAAACACTAGTGCTTAGGAAATCTATTGGAAACAGAAGCAGTCAAGGGTAGCTTAGGGTTAGTTTTAGGGTTAGTGTTAGGATACGGCTTAGGGTACGGGTTCGGGTACGGGTTCGGATACGGCGTAGGGTATGGGTTAGGGTTAGGGTTAGGGTTAGTTTGAGGGCTAGGGCTCGGTTTAGTGTACGGGTTAGGATTAGGGTACGTGTTAGGGTTAGGGTAGGGGTTAGGGTTAGGGTACGCGTTAGGGTTAGGGTAGTTATTAAACCCATCCCACTCTCTAGATACCCCTTAGCACGTCAAGGAATATTATTTGGGGGTCCAGCCATGGAGAAGAGTTTAGACACTAGGAGAAGAGAAGGAACACACCCATTATCAAGAAATCACATTAGGATTCTCTTTTTAACCTGTTCCTTAAAACACTAGTGCTTAGGAAATCTATTGGAGGCAGAAGCAGTCAAGGGTAGCTTAGGGTTAGGGTTAGGGTTAGGGTTAGGGTTAGGGTACGGCTTAGGGTACGGGTTCGGGTACGGGTTCATGTACGACATAGGGTATGTGTTAGGGTTAGGGTTAGGGTTAGGTTGAAGGTTAGGACTCGGTTTAGGGTACGGGTTAGGATTAGGGTTCGTGTTAGGGTTAGGGTAGGGGTTAGGGTTAGGGTACGCGTTAGGGTTAGGATAGTTATTAAACCTATCCCACTCTCTAGATACCCCTTAGCACGTCAAGGAATATTATTTGGGGGTCCAGCCATGGAGAAGAGTTTAGACACTAGGAGAAGATAAGGAACACACCCATTATTAAGAAATCACATTAGGATTCTCTTTTTAACCTGTTCCTTAAAACACTAGTGCTTAGGAAATCTATTTGAGGCAGAAGCAGTCAAGGGTAGCTTAGGGTTAGGGTTAGGGTTAGGGTTAGGGTTAGGGTACGGCTTAGGGTACGGGTTCGGGTACGGGTTCGGGTACGGGTTCGGGTACGGCGTAGGGTATGGGTTAGGGTTAGGGTTAGGGTTAGTTTGAGGGTTAGGGCTCGGTTTAGGGTACGTGTTAGGGTTAGCGTAAGGGTTAGGGTTAGGGTATGCGTTAGGGTTAGGGTAGTTATTAAACCTATCCCACTCCCTATATACCCCTTAGCAAGTCAAGGAATATTATTTGGGGGTCCAGCCATGGAGAAGAGTTTAGACACTAGGAGAAGATAAGGAACACACCCATTATCAAGAAATCACATTAGGATTCTCTTTTTAACCTGTTCCTTAAAACACTAGTGCTTAGGAAATCTATTGGAGGCAGAAGCAGTCAAGGGTAGCTTAGGGTTAGGGTTAGGGATAGTGTTAGGGTACGGCTTAGGGTACGGGTTCGGTTACGGGTTCGGGTACGGCGTAGGGTATGGGTTAGGGTTAGGGTTAGGGTTAGTTTGAGGGTTAGGGCTCGGTTTAGGGTACGGGATAGGATTAGGGTACGTGTTAGTGTTAGGGTAGGGGTTAGGGTTAGGGTACGCGTTAGGGTTAGGGTAATTATTAAACCCATCCCACTCTCTAGATACCCCTTAGCACGTCAAGGAATATTATTTGGGGGTCCAGCCATGGAGAAGAGTTTAGACACTAGGAGAAGATAAGGAACACACCCATTATCAAAAAATCACATTAGGATTCTCTTTTTAACCTGTTCCTTAAAACACTAGTGCTTAGGAAATCTATTGGAGGCAGCAGCAGTCAAGGGTAGCTTAGGGTTAGGGTTAGGGTTAGGGTTAGGGTTAGGGTTAGGGTTATTGTTAGGGTAAGGCTTAGGGTACGGGTTCGGGTACGGGTTCGGGTACGGCATAGGGTATGGGTTAGGGTTAGGGTTAGGGTTAGTTTGAGGGTTAGGGCTCGGTTTAGGGTACGGGTTAGGATTACGGTACATGTTAGGGTTAGGGTAGGGTTTAGGGTTAGGGTATGCGTTAGGGTTAGGGTAGTTATTAAACCCATCCCACTCTCTAGATACCCCTTAGCACGTGAAGGAATATTATTTGGGGGTCCAGCCATGGAGAAGAGTTTAGACACTAGGAGAAGATAAGGAACACACCCATTATCAAGAAATCACATTAGTATTCTCTTTTTAACCTGTTCCTTAAAACACTAGCGCTTAGGAAATCTATTGGAGGCAGAAGCAGTCAAGGGTAGCTTAGGGTTAGGGTTAGGGTTAGGGTACGGCTTAGGGTACGGGTTCGGGTACGGGTTCGTGTACGGCATAGGGTATGGGTTAGGGTTAGGGTTAGGGTTAGTTTGAAGGTTAGGGCTCGGTTTAGGGTACGGGTTAGGATTAGGGTTCGTGTTAGGGTTAGGTTAGGGGTTAGGGTTAGGGTACGCGTTAGGGTTAGGGTAGTTATTAAACCTATCCCACTCTCTAGATACCCCTTAGCACGTCAAGGAATATTATTTGTGGGTCCAGCCACGGAGAAGAGTTTAGACACTAGGAGAAGATAAGGAACACACCCATTATCAAGAAATCACATTAGGATTCTCTTTTTAACCTGTTCCTTAAAACACTAGTGCTTAGGAAATCTATTGGAGGAAGAAGCAGTCAAGGGTAGCTTAGGGTTAGGGTTAGGGTTAGGGTTAGGGTTAGGGTACGGCTTAGGGTACGGGTTCGGGTACGGGTTCGGGTACGGCGTAGGGTATGGGTTAGTGTTAGGGTTAGGGTTAGTTTGAGGGTTAGGGCTCGGTTTAGGGTACGTTTTAGGGTTAGGGTAGGGGTTAGGGTTAGGGTATGCGTTAGGGTTAGGGTAGTTATTAAACCTATCACACTCCCTATATACCCCTTAGCAAGTCAAGGAATATTATTTGGGGGTCCAGCCATGGAGAAGAGTTTAGACACTAGGAGAAGATAAGGAACACACCCATTATCAAGAAATCACATTAGGATTCTCTTTTTAACCTGTTCCTTAAAACACTAGTGCTTAGGAAATCTATTGGAGGCAGAAGCAGTCAAGGGTAGCTTAGGGTTAGGGTTAGGGATAGTGTTATGGTACGGCTTAGGGTACGGGTTCGGTTACGGGTTCGGGTACGGCGTAGGGTATGGGTTAGGGTTAGGGTTAGGGTTAGTTTGAGGGTTAGGGCTCGGTTTAGGGTACGGGTTAGGATTAGGGTACGTGTTAGTGTTAGGGTAGGGGTTAGGGTTAGGGTACGCGTTAGGGTTAGGGTAATTATTAAACCCATCCCACTCTCTAGATACCCCTTAGCACGTCAAGGAATATTATTTCGGGGTCCAGCCATGGAGAAAAGTTTAGATACTAGGAGAAGATAAGGAACACACCCATTATCCTGAAATCACATTAGGATTCTCTTTTTAACCTGTTCCTTAAAACACTAGTGCTTAGGAAATCTACTGGAGGCAGAAGCAGTCAAGGGTAGCTTAGGGTTAGGGTTAGGGTTAGGGTACGGCTTAGGGTACGGGTTCGGGTACGGGTTCGGGTACGGCGTAGGGTATGGGTTAGGGTTAGGGTTAGTTTGACGGTTAGGGCTCGGTTTAGGGTATGGGTTAGGATTAGGGTACGTGTTAGGGTTAGGGTAGGGGTTAGGGTTAGGGTACGCGTTAGGGTTAGGGTAGTTATTAAACCTATCCCACTCTCTAGATACCCCTTAGCAAGTCAAGGAATATTATTTGGGGTTCCAGCCATGGAGAAGAGTTTAGACACTAGGAGAAGTTAAGGAACACACCCATTATCAAGAAATCACATTAGGATTCTCTTTTTAACCTGTTCCTTAAAACACTAGTGCTTAGGAAATCTATTGGAAACAGAAGCAGTCAAGGGTAGCTTAGGGTTAGTGTTAGGGTTAGTGTTAGGATACGGCTTAGGGTACGGGTTCGGGTACGGGTTCGGGTACGGCGTAGGGTATGGGTTAGGGTTAGGGTTAGGGTTAGTTTGAGGGTTAGGGCTCGGTTTAGGGTACGGGTTAGGATTAGGGTACGTGTTAGGGTTAGGGTAGGGGTTAGGGTTAGGGTACGCGTTAGGGTTAGGGTAGTTATTAAACCCATCCCACTCTCTAGATACCCCTTAGCACGTCAAGGAATATTATTTGGGGGTCCAGCCATGGAGAAGAGTTTAGACACTAGGAGAAGAGAAGGAACACACCCATTATCAAGAAATCACATTAGGATTCTCTTTTTAACCTGTTCCTTAAAACACTAGTGCTTAGGAAATCTATTGGAGGCAGAAGCAGTCAAGGGTAGCTTAGGGTTAGGGTTAGGGTTAGGGTTAGGATTAGGGTACGGCTTAGGGTACGGGTTCGGGTACGGGTTCATGTACGGCATAGGGTATGGGTTAGGGTTAGGGTTAGTTTGAAGGTTAGGGCTCGGTTTAGGGTACGGGTTAGGATTAGGGTTCGTGTTAGGGTTAGGGTAGGGGTTAGGGTTAGGGTACGCGTTAGGGTTAGGGTAGTTATTAAACCTATCCCACTCTCTAGATACCCCTTAGCACGTCAAGGAATATTATTTGGGGGTCCAGCCATGGAGAAGAGTTTAGACACTAGGAGAAGATAAGGAACACACCCATTATCAAGAAATCACATTAGGATTCTCTTTTTAACCTGTTCCTTAAAACACTAGTGCTTAGGAAATCTATTGGAGGCAGAAGCAGTCAAGGGTAGCTTAGGGGTAGGGTTAGGGTTAGGGTTAGGGTTAGGGTACGGCTTAGGGTACGGGTTCGGGTACGGGTTCGGGTACGGGTTCGGGTACGGCGTAGGGTATGGGTTAGTGTTAGGGTTAGGGTTAGTTTGAGGGTTAGGGCTCGGTTTAGGGTACGTGTTAGGGTTAGGGTAGGGGTTAGGGTTAGGGTATGCGTTAGGGTTAGGGTAGTTATTAAACCTATCCCACTCCCTATATACCCCTTAGCAAGTCAAGGAATATTATTTGGGGGTCCAGCCATAGAGAAGAGTTTAGACACTAGGAGAAGATAAGGAACACACCCATTATCAAGAAATCACATTAGGATTCTCTTTTTAACCTGTTCCTTAAAACACTAGTGCTTAGGAAATCTATTGGAGGCAGAAGCAGTCAAGGGTAGCTTAGGGTTAGGGTTAGGGATAGTGTTATGGTACTGCTTAGGGTACGGGTTCGGTTACGGGTTCGGGTACGGCGTAGGGTATGGGTTAGGGTTAGGGTTAGGGTTAGTTTGAGGGTTAGGGCTCGGTTTAGGGTACGGGTTAGGATTAGGGTACGTGTTAGTGTTAGGGTAGGGGTTAGGGTTAGGGTACGCGTTAGGGTTAGGGTAATTATTAAACCCATCCCACTCTCTAGATACCCCTTAGCACGTCAAGGAATATTATTTGGGGGTCCAGCCATGGAGAAAAGTTTAGATACTAGGAGAAGATAAGGAACACACCCATTATCCTGAAATCACATTAGGATTCTCTTTTTAACCTGTTCCTTAAAACACTAGTGCTTAGGAAATCTATTGGAGGCAGAAGCAGTCAAGGGTAGCTTAGGGTTAGGGTTAGGGTTAGGGTACGGCTTAGGGTACGGGTTCGGGTACGGTTTCGGGTACGGCGTAGGGTATGGGTTAGGGTTAGCGTTAGTTTGACGGTTAGGGCTCGGTTTAGGGTACGGGTTAGGATTAGGGTACGTGTTAGGGTTAGGGTAGGGGTTAGGGTTAGGGTACGCGTTAGGGTTAGGGTAGTTATTAAACCTATCCCACTCTCTAGATACCCCTTAGCAAGTCAAGAAATATTATTTGGGGTTCCAGCCATGGAGAAGAGTTTAGACACTAGGAGAAGTTAAGGAACACACCCATTATCAAGAAATCACATTTGGATTCTCTTTTTAACCTGTTCCTTAAAACACTAGTGCTTAGGAAATCTATTGGAAACAGAAGCAGTCAAGGGTAGCTTAGGGTTAGTGTTAGGGTTAGTGTTAGGATACGGCTTAGGGTACGGGTTCGGGTACGGGTTCGGGTACGGCGTAGGGTATGGGTTAGGGTTAGGGTTAGGGTTAGTTTGAGGGTTAGGGCTCGGTTTAGGGTACGGGTTAGGATTAGGGTACATGTTAGGGTTAGGGTAGGGGTTAGGGTTAGGGTACGCGTTAGGGTTAGGGTAGTTATTAAACCCATCCCACTCTCTAGATACCCCTTAGCACGTCAAGGAATATTATTTGGGGGTCCAGCCATGGAGAAGAGTTTAGACACTAGGAGAAGAGAAGGAACACACCCATTATCAAGAAATCACATTAGGATTCTCTTTTTAACCTGTTCCTTAAAACACTAGTGCTTAGGAAATCTATTGGAGGCAGAAGCAGTCAAGGGTAGCTTAGGGTTAGGGTTAGGTTTAGGGTTAGGGTTAGGGTACGGCTTAGGGTACGGGTTCGGTTATGGGTTCATGTACGGCATAGGGTATGGGTTAGGGTTAGGGTTAGGGTTAGTTTGAAGGTTAGGGCTCGGTTTAGGTTACGGGTCAGGATTAGGGTTCGTGTTAGGGTTAGGGTAGGGGTTAGGGTTAGGGTACGCGTTAGGGTTAGGGTAGTTATTAAACCTATCCCACTCTCTAGATACCCCTTAGCACGTCAAGGAATATTATTTGGGGGTCCAGCCATGGAGAAGAGTTTAGACACTAGGAGAAGATAAGGAACACACCCATTATCAAGAAATCACATTAGGATTCTCTTTTTAACCTGTTCCTTAAAACACTAGTGCTTAGGAAATCTATTGGAGGCAGAAGCAGTCAAGGGTAGCTTAGGGTTAGGGTTAGGGTTAGGGTTAGGGTACGGCTTAGGGTACGGGTTCGGGTACGGGTTCGGGTACGGGTTCGGGTACGGCGTAGGGTATGGGTTAGGGTTAGGGTTAGGGTTAGTTTGAGGGTTAGGGCTCGGTTTAGGGTACGTGTTAGGGTTAGCGTAAGGGTTAGTGTTAGGGTATGCGTTAGGGTTAGGGTAGTTATTAAACCTATCCCACTCCCTATATACCCCTTAGCAAGTCAAGTAATATTACTTGGGGGTCCAGCCATGGAGAAGAGTTTAGACACTCGGAGAAGATAAGGAACACACCCATTATCAAGAAATCACATTAGGATTCTCTTTTTAACCTGTTCCTTAAAACACTAGTGCTTAGGAAATCTATTGGAGGCAGAAGCAGTCAAGGGTAGCTTAGGGTTAGGGTTAGGGATAGTGTTAGGGTACGGCTTAGGGTACGGGTTCGGTTACGGGTTCGGGTACGGCGTAGGGTATGGGTTAGGGTTAGGGTTAGGGTTAGTTTGAGGGTTAGGGCTCGGTTTAGGGTACGGGTTAGGATTAGGGTACGTGTTAGTGTTAGGGTAGGGGTTAGGGTTAGGGTTCGCGTTAGGGTTAGGGTAATTATTAAACCCATCCCACTCTCTAGATACCCCTTAGCACGTCAAGGAATATTATTTGGGGGTCCAGCCATGGAGAAGAGTTTAGACACTAGGAGAAGATAAGGAACACACCCATTATCAAAAAATCACATTAGGATTCTCTTTTTAACCTGTTCCTTAAAACACTAGTGCTTAGGAAATCTATTGGAGGCAGCAGCAGTCAAGGGTAGCTTAGGGTTAGGGTTAGGGTTAGGGTTAGGGTTAGGGTTAGGGTTATTGTTAGGGTAAGGCTTAGGGTACGGTTCGGGTACGGGTTCGGGTACGGCATAGGGTATGGGTTAGGGTTAGGGTTAGGGTTAGTTTGAGGGTTAGGGCTCGGTTTAGGGTACGGGTTAGGATTAGGGTACGTGTTAGGGTTAGGGTAGGGTTTAGGGTTAGGGTACGCATTAGGGTTAGGGTAGTTATTAAACCCATCCCACTCTCTAGATACCCCTTAGCACGTCAAGGAATATTATTTGGGGGTCCAGGCATGGAGAAGAGTTTAGACACTAGGAGAAGATAAGGAACACACCCATTATCAAGAAATCACATTAGTATTCTCTTTTTAACCAGTTCCTTAAAACACTAGCGCTTAGGAAATCTATTGGAGGCAGAAGCAGTCAAGGGTAGTTTAGGGTTAGGGTTAGGGTTAGGGTTAGGGTACGGCTTAGGGTACGGGTTCGGGTACGGGTTCGTGTACGGCATAGGGTATGGGTTAGGGTTAGGGTTAGGGTTAGTTTGAAGGTTAGGGCTCGGTTTAGGGTACGGGTTAGGATTAGGGTTCGTGTTAGGGTTAGGTTAGGGGTTAGGGTTAGGGTATGCGTTAGGGTTAGGGTAGTTATTAAACCTATCCCACTCTCTAGATACCCCTTAGCACGTCAAGGAATATTATTTGTGGGTCCAGCCACGGAGAAGAGTTTAGACACTAGGAGAAGATAAGGAACACACCCATTATCAAGAAATCACATTAGGATTCTCTTTTTAACCTGTTCCTTAAAACACTAGTGCTTAGGAAATCTATTGGAGGCAGAAGCAGTCAATGGTAGCTTAGGGTTAGGGTTAGGGTTAGGGTTAGGGTTAGGTTACAGCTTAGGGTATGGGTTCGGGTACGGGTTCGGGTACGGGTTCGGGTACGGCGTAGGGTATGGGTTAGTGTTAGGGTTAGGGTTAGTTTGAGGGTTAGGGCTCGGTTTAGGGTACGTGTTAGGGTTAGGGTAGGGGTTAGGGTTAGGGTATGCGTTAGGGTTAGGGTAGTTATTAAACCTATCCCACTCCCTATATACCCCTTAGCAAGTCAAGGAATATTATTTGGGGGTCCAGCCATGGAGAAGAGTTTAGACACTAGGAGAAGATAAGGAACACACCCATTATCAAGAAATCACATTAGGATTCTCTTTTTAACCTGTTCCTTAAAACACTAGTGCTTAGGAAATCTATTGGAGGCAGCAGCAGTCAAGGGTAGCTTAGGGTTAGGGTTAGGGATAGTGTTATGGTACGGCTTAGGGTACGGGTTCGGTTACGGGTTCGGGTACGGCGTAGGGTATGGGTTAGGGTTAGGGTTAGGGTTAGTTTGAGGGTTAGGGCTCGGTTTAGTGTACGGGTTAGGATTAGGGTACCTGTTAGTGTTAGGGTAGGGGTTAGGGTTAGGGTACGCGTTAGGGTTAGGGTAATTATTAAACCCATCCCACTCTCTAGATACCCCTTAGCACGTCAAGGAATATTATTTGGGGGTCCAGCCATGGAGAAAAGTTTAGATACTAGGAGAAGATAAGGAACACACCCATTATCCTGAAATCACATTAGGATTCTCTTTTTAACCTGTTCCTTAAAACACTAGTGCTTAGGAAATCTATTGGAGGCAGAAGCAGTCAAGGGTAGCTTAGGGTTAGGGTTAGGGTTAGTGTTAGGATACGGCTTAGGGTACGGGTTCGGGTACGGGTTCGGGTACGGCGTAGGGTATGGGTTAGGGTTAGTGTTAGGGTTCGTTTGAGGGTTAGGGCTCGGTTTAGGGTACGGGTTAGGATTAGGGTACGTGTTAGGGTTAGGGTAGGGTTTAGGGTTAGGGTACGCGTTAGGGATAGGGTAGTTATTAAACCCATCCCACTCTCTAGATACCCCTTAGCACGTCAAGGAATATTATTTGGGGGTCCAGCCATGGAGAAGAGTTTAGACACTAGGAGAAGATAAGGAACACACCCATTATCAAGAAATCACATTAGTATTCTCTTTTTACGTGTTCCTTAAAACACTAGCGCTTAGGAAATCTATTGGAGGCAGAAGCAGTCAAGGGTAGCTTAGGGTTAGGGTTAGCGTTAGGGTTAGGGTACGGCTTAGGGTACGGGTTCGGGTACGGGTTCGTGTACGGCATAGGTTATGGTTAGGGTTAGGGTTAGGGTTAGTTTGAAGGTTAGGGCTCGGTTTAGGGTACGGGTTAGGATTAGGGTTCGTGTTAGGGTTAGGTTAGGGGTTAGGGTTAGGGTACGCGTTAGGGTTAGGGTAGTTATTAAACCTATCCCACTCTCTAGATACCCCTTAGCACGTCAAGGAATATTATTTGTGGGTCCAGCCATGGAGAAGAGTTTAGACACTAGGAGAAGATAAGGAACACACCCATTATCAAGAAATCACATTAGTATTCTCTTTTTAACCTGTTCCTTAAAACACTAGCGCTTAGGAAATCTATTGGAGGCAGAAGCAGTCAAGGGTAGCTTAGGGTTAGGATTAGGGTTAGGGTTAGGGTTAGTGTTAGGGTACGGGTTCGGGTACGGGTTCGGGTACGGCGTAGGGTATGGGTTAGGGTTAGGGTTGGTTTGAGGGTTAGGGCTCGGTTTAGGGTACGGGTTAGGATTAGGGTACGTGTTAGGGTTAGGGTAGGGGTTAGGGTTAGGGTACGCGTTAGGGTTAGGGTAGTTATTAAACCTATCCCACTCTCTAGATACCCCTTAGCAAGTCAAGAAATATTATTTGGGGGTCCAGCCATGGAGAAGAGTTTAGACACTAGGAGAAGGTAAGGAACACACCCATTATCAAGAAATCACATTAGGATTCTCTTTTTAACCTGTTCCTTAAAACACTAGTGCTTAGGAAATCTATTGGAAACAGAAGCAGTCAAGGGTAGCTTAGGGTGAGGGTTAGGGTTAGTGTTATGATACGGCTTAGGGTACGGGTTCGGGTACGGGTTCGGGTACGGCGTAGGGTATGGGTTAGTGTTAGGGTTAGGGTTAGTTTGAGGGTTAGGGGTCGGTTTAGGGTACGGGTTAGGATTAGGGTACGTGTTAGGGTTAGGGTAGGGGTTAGGGTTAGGGTACGCGTTAGGGTTAGGGTAGTTATTAAACCTATCCCACTCTCTAGATACCCCTTAGCACGTCAAGGAATATTATTTGGGGGTCCAGCCATGGAGAAGAGTTTAGACACTAGGAGAAGATAAGGAACACACCCTTTATCAAGAAATCACATTAGGATTCTCTTTTTAACCTGTTCCTTAAAACACTAGTGCTTAGGAAATCTATTGGTGGCAGAAGCAGTCAAGGGTAGCTTACGGTTAGGGTTAGGGTTAGGGTTAGGGTTAGGGTACGGCTTAGGGTATGGCGTAGGGTATGGGTTAGGGTTAGGGTAAGGGTTAGTTTTAGGGTTAGGGCTAGGGTCAGTGTTAGGGTTAGGGTTAGGGTACGCCTTAGGGTACGGGTTCGGGTACGGGTTCGGGTACAACATAAGGTATGGGTTAGTGTTAGGGTTAGGGTTAGTTTTACGGTTAGGGCTCGGTTTAGGGTACGGTTTAGGATTAGGGTACGTGTTAGGGTTAGGGTACGCGTTAGGGTTAGGGTAGTTATTAAACCCATCCCACTCTCTAGATACCCCTTAGCACGTCAAGGAATATTATTTGGGGGTCCAGCCATGGAGAAGAGTTTAGACACTAGGAGAAGATAAGGAACACACCCATTATCAAGAAATCACATTAGGATTCTCTTTTTAACCTGTTCCTTAAAACACTAGTGCTTAGGAAATCTATTGGAGGCAGAAGCAGTCAAGGGTAGCTTAGGTTTAGGGTTAGGGTTAGGGTTAGGGTTATTGTTATGGTAAGGTTTAGGGTACGGGTTCCGGTACGGGTTCGGGTACGACATAGGGTATGGGTTAGGGTTAGGGTTAGGGTTAGTTTGAGGGTTAGGGCTCGGTTTAGGGTACGGGTTAGGATTAGGGTACGTGTTAGGGTTAGGGTAGGGTTTAGGGTTAGGGTACGCGTTAGGGTTAGGGTAGTTATTAAACCTATCCCACTATCTAGATACCCCTTAGCAGGTCAAGGAATATTATTTGGGTGTCCAGCCATGGAGAAGAGTTTAGACACTAGGAGAAGATAAGGAACACACCCATTATCAAGAAATCACATTAGGATTCTCTTTTTAACCTGTTCCTTAAAACACTAGTGCTTAGGAAATCTATTGGAGGCAGAAGCAGTCAAGGGTAGCTTAGGGTTAGGGTTAGGGTTAGGGTTAGGGTTAGGGTACGGCTTAGGGTACGGGTTCGGGTACGGGTTCATGTACGGCATAGGGTATGGGTTAGGGTTAGGGTTAGGGTTAGTTTGAAGGTTAGGGCTCGGTTTAGGGTACGGGTTAGGATTAGGGTTCGTGTTAGGGTTAGGGTAGGGGTTAGGGTTAGGGTACGCGTTAGGGTTAGGGTAGTTATTAAACCTATCCCACTCTCTAGATACCCCTTAGCACGTCAAGGAATATTATTTGGGGGTCCAGCCATGGAGAAGAGTTTAGACACTAGGAGAAGATAAGGAACACACCCATTATCAAGAAATCACATTAGGATTCTCTTTTTAACCTGTTCCTTAAAACACTAGTGCTTAGGAAATCTATTGGAAACAGAAGCAGTCAAGGGTAGCTTAGGGTTAGTGTTAGGGTTAGTGTTAGGATACGGCTTAGGGTACGGGTTCGGGTACGGGTTCGGGTACGGCGTAGGGTATGGGTTAGGGTTAGGGTTAGGGTTAGTTTGAAGGTTAGGGCTCGGTTTAGGGTACGGGTGAGGATTAGGGTTCGTGTTAGGGTTAGGGTAGGGGTTAGGTTTAGGGTACGCGTTAGGGTTAGGGTAGTTATTAAACCTATCCCACTCTCTAGATACCCCTTAGCACGTCAAGGAATATTATTTGGGGGTCCAGCCATGGAGAAGAGTTTAGACACTAGGAGAAGATAAGGAACACACCCATTATCAAGAAATCACATTAGGATTCTCTTTTTAACCTGTTCCTTAAAACACTAGTGCTTAGGAAATCTATTGGAGGCAGAAGCAGTCAAGGGTAGCTTAGGGTTAGGGTTAGGGTTAGGGTTAGGTTTAGGGTACGGCTTAGGGTACGGGTTCGGGTACGGGTTCGGGTACGGGTTCGGGTACGGCGTATGGTATGGGTTAGGGTTAGGGTTAGGGTTAGTTTGAGGGTTAGGGCTCGGTTTAGGGTACGTGTTAGGGTTAGCTTAAGGGTTAGGGTTAGGGTATGCGTTAGGGTTAGGGTAGTTATTAAACCTATCCCACTCCCTATATACCCCTTAGCAAGTCAAGGAATATTATTTGGGGGTCCAGCCATGGAGAAGAGTTTAGACACTAGGAGAAGATAAGGAACACACCCATTATCAAGAAATCACATTAGGATTCTCTTTTTAACCTGTTCCTTAAAACACTAGTGCTTAGGAAATCTACTGGAGGCAGAAGCAGTCAAGGGTAGCTTAGGGTTAGGGTTAGGGATAGTGTTAGGGTACGGCTTAGGGTACGGGTTCGGTTACGGGTTTGGGTACGGCGTAGGGTATGGGTTAGGGTTAGGGTTAGGGTTAGTTTGAGGGTTAGGGCTCGGTTTAGGGTACGGGTTAGGATTAGGGTACGTGTTAGTGTTAGGGTAGGGGTTAGGGTTAGGGTACGTGTTAGGGTTAGGGTAATTATTAAACCCATCCCACTCTCTAGATACCCCTTAGCACGTCAAGGAATATTATTTGGGGGTCCAGCCATGGAGAAGAGTTTAGACACTAGGAGAAGATAAGGAACACACCCATTATCAAAAAATCACATTAGGATTCTATTTTTAACCTGTTCCTTAAAACACTAGTGCTTAGGAAATCTATTGGAGGCAGCAGCAGTCAAGGGTAGCTTAGGGTTGGGGTTAGGGTTAGGGTTAGGGTTAGGGTTAGGGTTATTGTTAGGGTAAGGCTTAGGGTACGGGTTCGTGTACGGGTTCGGGTACGGCATAGGGTATGGGTTAGGGTTAGGGTTAGGGTTAGTTTGAGGGTTAGGGCTCGGTTTAGGGTACGGGTTAGGATTAGGGTACGTGTTAGGGTTAGGGTAGGGTTTAGGGTTAGGGTACGCGTTAGGGTTAGGGTAGTTATTAAACCCATCCCACTCTCTAGATACCCCTTAGCACGTCAAGGAATATTATTTGGGGGTCCAGCCATGGAGAAGAGTTTAGACACTAGGAGAAGATAAGGAACACACCCATTATCAAGAAATCACATTAGTATTCTCTTTTTAACCTGTTCCTTAGAACACTAGCGCTTAGGAAATCTATTGGAGGCAGAAGCAGTCAAGGGTAGTTTAGGGTTAGGGTTAGGGTTAGGGTTAGGGTACGGCTTAGGGTACGGGTTCGGGTACGGGTTCGTGTACGGCATAGGGTATGGGTTAGGGTTAGGGTTAGGGTTAGTTTGAAGGTTAGGGCTCGGTTTAGGGTACGGGTTAGGATTAGGGTTCGTGTTAGGGTTAGGTTAGGGGTTAGGGTTAGGGTACGCGTTAGGGTTAGGGTAGTTATTAAACCTATCCCACTCTCTAGATACCCCTTAGCACGTCAAGGAATATTATTTGTGGGTCCAGCCACGGAGAAGAGTTTAGACACTAGGAGAAGATAAGGAACACACCCATTATCAAGAAATCACATTAGGATTTTCTTTTTAACCTGTTCCTTAAAACACTAGTGCTTAGGAAATCTATTGGAGGCAGAAGCAGTCAAGGGTAGCTTAGGGTTAGGGTTAGGGTTAGGGTTAGGGTTAGTGTTAGGGTACGGGTTCGGGTACGGGTTCGGGTACGGCGTAGGGTATGGGTTAGGGTTAGGGTTAGTTTGAGGGTTAGGGCTCGGTTTAGGGTACGGGTTAGGATTAGGGTTCGTGTTAGGGTTAGGGTAGGGGTTAGGGTTAGGGTACGCATTAGGGTTAGGGTAGTTATTAAACCTATCCCACTCTCTAGATACCCCTTAGCACGTCAAGGAATATTATTTGGGGGTCCAGCCATGGAGAAGAGTTTAGACACTAGGAGAAGATAAGGAACACACCCATTATCAAGAAATCACATTAGGATTCTCTTTTTAACCTGTTCCTTTAAACACTAGTGCTTAGGAAATCTATTGGAGGCAGAAGCAGTCAAGGGTAGCTTAGGGATAGGGTTAGGGTTAGGGTTAGGGTTAGGGTACGGCTTAGGGTACGGGTTCGGGTACGGGTTCGGGTACGGCGTAGGGTATGGGTTAGGGTTAGGGTTAGTTTGAGGGTTAGGGCTCGGTTTAGGGTACGGGTTAGGATTAGGGTACGTCTTAGGGTTAGGGTAGGGGTTAGGGTTAGGATACGCGTTAGGGTTAGGGTAGTTATTAAACCTATCCCACTCTCTAGATACCCCTTAGCAAGTCAAGAAATATTATTTGGGGTTCCAGCCATGGAGAAGAGTTTAGACACTAGGAGAAGGTAAGGAACACACCCATTATCAAGAAATCACATTAGGATTCTCTTTTTAACCTGTTCCTTAAAACACTAGTGCTTAGGAAATCTATTGGAAACAGAAGCAGTCAAGGGTAGCTAAGGTTAGGGTTAGGGTTAGGGTTAGGATACGGCTTTGGGTACGGGTTCGGGTACGGGTTCGGGTACGGTGTAGGGTATGGGTTAGGGTTAGGTTTAGGGTTAGTTTGAGGGTTAGGGCTCGGTTTAGGGTACGGGTTAGGATTAGGCTACGTGTTAGGGTTAGGTTAGGGGTTAGGGTTAGGGTACGCGTTAGGGTTAGGGTAGTTTTTAAACCCATCCCACTCTCTAGATACCCCTTAGCACGTCAAGGAATATTATTTGGGGGTCCAGCCATGGAGAAGAGTTTAGACACTAGGAGAAGATAAGGAACACACCCATTATCAAGAAATCACATTAGGATTCTCTTTTTAACCTGTTCCTTAAAACACTAGTGCTTAGGAAATCTATTGGAGGCAGAAGCAGTCAAGGGTAGCTTAGGGTTAGGGTTAGGGTTAGGGTTAGGGTTAGGGTACGGCTTAGGTTACGGGTTCGGGTACGGGTTCATGTACGGCATAGGGTATGGGTTAGGGTTAGGGTTAGGGTTAGTTTGAAGGTTAGGGCTCGGTTTAGGGTACGGGTTAGGATTAGGGTTCGTGTTAGGGTTAGGGTAGGGGTTAGGGTTAGGGTACGCGTTAGGGTTAGGGTAGTTATTAAACCTATCCCACTCTCTAGATACCCCTTAGCACGTCAAGGAATATTATTTGGGGGTCCAGCCATGGAGAAAAGTTTAGACACTAGGAGAAGAGAAGGAACACACCCATTATCAAGAAATCACATTAGGATTCTCTTTTTAACCTGTTCCTTAAAACACTAGTGCTTAGGAAATCTATTGGAGGCAGAAGCAGTCAAGGGTAGCTTAGGGTTAGGGTTAGGGTTAGGGTTAGGGTTAGGGTACGGCTTAGGGTACGGGTTCGGGTACGGGTTCGGGTACGGGTTCGGGTACGGCGTAGGGTATGGGTTAGGGTTAGGGTTAGGGTTAGTTTGAGGGTTAGGGCTCGGTTTAGGGTACGTGTTAGAGTTAGGGTTGGGGTTAGGGTTAGGGTACGTGTTAGGTTTAGGGTAGTTATTAAACCTATCCCACTCCCTATATACCCCTTAGCAAGTCAAGGAATATTATTTGGGCGTCCAGCCATGGAGAAGAGTTTAGACACTAGGAGAAAATAAGGAACACACCCATTATTAAGAAATCACATTAGGATTCTCTTTTTAACCTGTTCCTTAAAACACTAGTGCTTAGGAAATCTATTGGAGGCAGAAGCAGTCAAGGGTAGCTTAGGGTTAGGGTTAGGGATAGTGTTAGGGTACGGCTTAGGGTACGGGTTCGGTTACGGGTTCGGGTACGGCGTAGGGTATGGGTTAGTGTTAGGGTTAGGGTTAGTTTGAGGGTTAGGGCTCGGTTTAGGGTACGGGTTAGGATTAGGTTACGTGTTAGTGTTAGGGTAGGGGTTAGGGTTAGGGTACGCGTTAGGGTTAGGGTAATTATTAAACCCATCCCACTCTCTAGATACCCCTTAGCACGTCAAGGAATATTATTTGGGGGTCCAGCCATGGAGAAGAGTTTAGACACTAGGAGAAGATAAGGAACACACCCATTATCAAAAAATCACATTAGGATTCTCTTTTTAACCTGTTCCTTAAAACACTAGTGCTTAGGAAATCTATTGGAGGCAGCAGCAGTCAAGGGTAGCTTAGGGTTAGGGTTAGGGTTAGGGTTAGGGTTAGGGTTATTGTTAGGGTAAGGCTTAGGGTACGGGTTCGGATACGGGTTCGGGTACGGCATAGGGTATGGGTTAGGGTTAGGGTTAGGGTTAGTTTGAGGGTTAGGGCTCGGTTTAGGGTACGGGTTAGGATTAGGGTACGTGTTAGGGTTAGGGTAGGGTTTAGGGTTAGGGTACGCGTTAGGGATAGGGTAGTTATTAAACCCATCCCACTCTCTAGATACCCCTTAGTACGTCAAGGAATATTATTTGGGCGTCCAGCCATGGAGAAGAGTTTAGACACTAGGAGAAGATAAGGAACACACCCATTATCAAGAAATCACATTAGTATTCTCTTTTTACGTGTTCCTTAAAACACTAGCGCTTAGGAAATCTATTGGAGGCAGAAGCAGTCAAGGGTAGCTTAGGGTTAGGGTTAGGGTTAGGGTTAGGGTTAGGGTACGACTTAGGGTACGGGTTCGGGTAGGGGTTCAGGTACGGCGTAGGGTATGGGTTAGGGTTAGGGTTAGTTTGAGGGTTAGGGCTCGGTTTAGGGTACGTGTTAGGGTTAGAGTAGGGGTTAGGGTTAGGGTACGCATTAGGGTTAGGGTAGTTATTAAACCTATCCCACTCTCTAGATACCCCTTAGCAAGTCAAGGAATATTATTTGGGGGTCCAGCCATGGAGAAGAGTTTAGACACCAGGAGAAGATAAGGAACACACCCATTATCAAGAAATCACATTAGGATTCTCTTTTTAACCTGTTCCTTAAAACACTAGTGCTTAGGAAATCTATTGGAGGCAGAAGCAGTCAAGGGTACCTTAGGGTTAGGGTTACGGTTAGGGTTAGGGTTAGGGTACGGCTTAGGGTACGGGTTCGGGTACGGCATAGGGTATGGGTTAGGGTTAGGGTTAGGGTTAGTTTGAGGGTTAGGGCTCGGTTTAGGGTACGGGTTAGGATTAGGGTACGAGTTAGGGTTAGGGTAGGGGTTAGGGTTAGGGTACGCGTTAGGGTTAGGGTAGTTATTAAACCTATCCCACTCTCTAGATACCCCTTAGCACGTCAAGGAATATTATTTTGGGGTCCAGCCATGGAGAAGAGTTTAGACACTAGGAGAAGATAAGGAACACACCCATTATCAAGAAATCACATTAGGATTCTCTTTTTAACCTGTTCCTTAAAACACTAGTGCTTAGGAAATCTATTGGAGGCAGAAGCAGTCAAGGGTAGTTTAGGGTTAGGATTAGGGTTAGGGTTAGGGTTAGTGTTAGGGTACGGGTTCGGGTACGGGTTCGGGTACGGCGTAGGGTAGGGGTTAGGGTTAGGGTTGGTTTGAGGGTTAGGGCTCGGTTTAGGGTACGGGTTAGGATTAGGGTACGTGTTAGGGTTAGGGTAGGGGTTAGGGTTAGGGTACGCGTTAGGGTTAGGGTAGTTATTAAACCTATCCCACTCTCTAGATACCCCTTAGCAAGTCAAGAAATATTATTTGGGGGTCCAGCCATGGAGAAGAGTTTAGACACTAGGAGAAGGTAAGGAACACACCCATTATCAAGAAATCACATTAGGATTCTCTTTTTAACCTGTTCCTTAAAACACTAGTGCTTAGGAAATCTATTGGAAACAGAAGCAGTCAAGGGTAGCTTAGGGTGAGGGTTAGGGTTAGTGTTATGATACGGCTTAGGGTACGGGTTCGGGTACGGGTTCGGGTACGGCGTAGGGTATGGGTTAGTGTTAGGGTTAGGGTTAGTTTGAGGGTTAGGGGTCGGTTTAGGGTACGGGTTAGGATTAGGGTACGTGTTAGGGTTAGGGTAAGGGTTAGGGTTAGGGTACGCGTTAGGGTTAGGGTAATTATTAAACCCATTCCACTCTCTAGATACCCCTTAGCACGTCAAGGAATATTATTTTGGGGTCCAGCCATGGAGAAGAGTTTAGACACTAGGATAAGATAAGGAACACACCCATTATTAAGAAATCACATTAGGATTCTCTTTTTAACCTGTTCCTTAGAACACTAGTGCTTAGGAAATCTATTGGAGGCAGAAGCAGTCAAGGGTAGCTTACGGTTAGGGTTAGGGTTAGGGTTAGGGTTAGGGTACGGCTTAGGGTATGGCGTAGGGTATGGGTTAGGGTTAGGGTAAGGGTTAGTTTTAGGGTTAGGGCTAGGGTCAGTGTTAGGGTTAGGGTTAGGGTACGCCTTAGGGTACGGGTTCGGGTACGGGTTCGGGTACAACATAAGGTATGGGTTAGTGTTAGGGTTAGGGTTAGTTTTACGGTTAGGGCTCGGTTTAGGGTACGGTTTAGGATTAGGGTACGTGTTAGGGTTAGGGTACGCGTTAGGGTTAGGGTAGTTATTAAACCCATCCCACTCTCTAGATACCCCTTAGCACGTCAAGGAATATTATTTGGGGGTCCAGCCATGGAGAAGAGTTTAGACACTAGGAGAAGATAAGGAACACACCCATTATCAAGAAATCACATTAGGATTCTCTTTTTAACCTGTTCCTTAAAACACTAGTGCTTAGGAAATCTATTGGAGGCAGAAGCAGTCAAGGGTAGCTTAGGTTTAGGGTTAGGGTTAGGGTTAGGGTTATTGTTACGGTAAGGTTTAGGGTACGGGTTCGGGTACGGGTTCGGGTACGACATAGGGTATGGGTTAGGGTTAGGGTTAGGGTTAGTTTGAGGGTTAGGGCTCGGTTTAGGGTACGGGTTAGGATTAGGGTATGTGTTAGGGTTAGGGTAGGGTTTAGGGTTAGGGTACGCGTTAGGGTTAGGGTAGTTATTAAACCTATCCCACTATCTAGATACCCCTTAGCAGGTCAAGGAATATTATTTGGGTGTCCAGCCATCGAGAAGAGTTTAGACACTAGGAGAAGATAAGGAACACACCCATTATCAAGAAATCACATTAGGATTCTCTTTTTAACCTGTTCCTTAAAACACTAGTGCTTAGGAAATCTATTGGAGGCAGAAGCAGTCAAGGGTAGCTTAGGGTTAGGGTTAGGGTTAGGGTTAGGGTTAGGGTACGGCTTAGGGTACGGGTTCGGGTACGGGTTCATGTACGGCATAGGGTATGGGTTAGGGTTAGGGTTAGGGTTAGTTTGAAGGTTAGGGCTCGGTTTAGGGTACGGGTTAGGATTAGGGTTCGTGTTAGGGTTAGGGTAGGGGTTAGGGTTAGGGTACGCGTTAGGTTTAGGGTAGTTATTAAACCTATCCCACTCTCTAGATACCCCTTAGCACGTCAAGGAATATTATTTGGGGGTCCAGCCATGGAGAAGAGTTTAGACACTAGGAGAAGATAAGGAACACACCCATTATCAAGAAATCACATTAGGATTCTCTTTTTAACCTGTTCCTTAAAACACTAGTGCTTAGGAAATCTATTGGAGGCAGAAGCAGTCAAGGGTAGCTTAGGGTTAGGGTTAGGGATAGTGTTAGGGTACGGCTTAGGGTACGGGTTCGGTTACGGGTTTGGGTACGGCGTAGGGTATGGGTTAGGGTTAGGGTTAGGGTTAGTTTGAGGGTTAGGGCTCGGTTTAGGGTACGGGTTAGGATTAGGGTACGTGTTAGTGTTAGGTTAGGGGTTAGGGTTAGGGTACGTGTTAGGGTTAGGGTAATTATTAAACCCATCCCACTCTCTAGATACCCCTTAGCACGTCAAGGAATATTATTTGGGGGTCCAGCCATGGAGAAGAGTTTAGACACTAGGAGAAGATAAGGAACACACCCATTATCAAAAAATCACATTAGGATTCTATTTTTAACCTGTTCCTTAAAACACTAGTGCTTAGGAAATCTATTGGAGGCAGCAGCAGTCAAGGGTAGCTTAGGGTTGGGGTTAGGGTTAGGGTTAGGGTTAGGGTTAGGGTTATTGTTAGGGTAAGGCTTAGGGTACGGGTTCGGGTACGGGTTCGGGTACGGCATAGGGTATGGGTTAGGGTTAGGGTTAGGGTTAGTTTGAGGGTTAGGGCTCGGTTTAGGGTACGGGTTAGGATTAGGGTACGTGTTAGGGTTAGGGTAGGGTTTAGGGTTAGGGTACGCGTTAGGGTTAGGGTAGTTATTAAACCTATCCCACTCTCTAGATACCCCTTAGCACGTCAAGGAATATTATTTGGGGGTCCAGCCATGGAGAAGAGTTTAGACACTAGGAGAAGATAAGGAACACACCCATTATCAAGAAATCACATTAGTATTCTCTTTTTAACCTGTTCCTTAGAACACTAGCGCTTAGGAAATCTATTGGAGGCAGAAGCAGTCAAGGGTAGTTTAGGGTTAGGGTTAGGGTTAGGGTTAGGGTACGGCTTAGGGTACGGGTTCGGGTACGGGTTCGTGTACGGCATAGGGTATGGGTTAGGGTTAGGGTTAGGGTTAGTTTGAAGGTTAGGGCTCGGTTTAGGGTACGGGTTAGGATTAGGGTTCGTGTTAGGGTTAGGTTAGGGGTTAGGGTTAGGGTACGCGTTAGGGTTAGGGTAGTTATTAAACCTATCCCACTCTCTAGATACCCCTTAGCACGTCAAGGAATATTATTTGTGGGTCCAGCCACGGAGAAGAGTTTAGACACTAGGAGAAGATAAGGAACACACCCATTATCAAGAAATCACATTAGGATTTTCTTTTTAACCTGTTCCTTAAAACACTAGTGCTTAGGAAATCTATTGGAGGCAGAAGCAGTCAAGGGTAGCTTAGGGTTAGGGTTAGGGTTAGGGTTAGGGTACGGCTTAGGGTACGGGTTCGGGTACGGGTTCGGGTACGGCGTAGGGTATGGGTTAGTGTTAGGGTTAGGGTTAGTTTGAGGGTTAGGGCTCGGTTTAGGGTACGTGTTAGGGTTAGAGTAGGGGTTAGGGTTAGGGTACGCATTAGGGTTAGGGTAGTTATTAAACCTATCCCACTCTCTAGATACCCCTTAGCAAGTCAAGGAATATTATTTGGGGGTCCAGCCATGGAGAAGAGTTTAGACACTAGGAGAAGATAAGGAACACACCCATTATCAAGAAATCACATTAGGATTCTCTTTTTAACCTGTTCCTTAAAACACTAGTGCTTAGGAAATCTATTGGAGGCAGAAGCAGTCAAGGGTAGCTTAGGGTTAGGGTTAGAGTTAGGGTACGGCTTAGGGTACGGGTTCGGGTACGGGTTCGGGTACGGCATAGGGTATGGGTTAGGGTTAGGGTTAGGGTTAGTTTGAGGGTTAGGGCTCGGTTTAGGGTACGGGTTAGGATTAGGGTACGTGTTAGGGTTAGGGTAGGGGTTAGGGTTAGGGTACGCGTTAGGGTTAGGGTAGTTATTAAACCTATCCCACTCTCTAGATACCCCTTAGCACGTCAAGGAATATTATTTGGGGGTCCAGCCATGGAGAAGAGTTTAGACACTAGGATAAGATAAAGAACACACCCATTATCAAGAAATCACATTAGGATTCTCTTTTTAACCTGTTCCTTAAAACACTAGTGCTTAGGAAATCTATTGGAGGCAGAAGCAGTCAAGGGTAGCTTAGGGTTAGGGTTAGGGTTAGGGTTAGGGTTAGTGTTAGGGTACGGGTTCGGGTACGGGTTCGGGTACGGCGTAGGGTATGGGTTAGGGTTAGGGTTAGTTTGAGGGTTAGGGCTCGGTTTAGGGTACGGGTTAGGATTAGGGTACGTGTTAGGGTTAGGGTAGGGGTTAGGGTTAGGGTACGCGTTAGGGTTAGGGTAGTTATTAAACCTATCCCACTCCCTATATACCCCTTAGCAAGTCAAGGAATATTATTTGGGTGTCCATCCATGGAGAAGAGTTTAGACACTAGGAGAAGATAAGGAACACACCCATTATCAAGAAATCACATTAGGATTCTCTTTTTACCCTGTTCCTTAAAACACTAGTGCTTAGGAAATCTATTGGAGGCAGAAGCAGTCAAGGGTAGCTTAGGGTTAGGTTTAGGGTTAGGGTTAGGGTTAGGGTACGGCTTAGGTTACGGGTTCGGGTACGGGTTCATGTACGGCATAGGGTATGGGTTAGGGTTAGGGTTAGGGTTAGTTTGAAGGTTAGGGCTCGGTTAGGGTACGGGTTAGGATTAGGGTTCGTGTTAGGGTTAGGGTAGGGGTTAGGGTTAGGGTACGCGTTAGGGTTAGGGTAGTTATTAAACCTATCCCACTCTCTAGATACCCCTTAGCACGTCAAGGAATATTATTTGGGGGTCCAGCCATGGAGAAGAGTTTAGACACTAGGAGAAGAGAAGGAACACACCCATTATCAAGAAATCACATTAGGATTCTCTTTTTAACCTGTTCCTTAAAACACTAGTGCTTAGGAAATCTATTGGAGGCAGAAGCAGTCAAGGGTAGCTTAGGGTTAGGGTTAGGGTTAGGGTTAGGGTTAGGGTACGGCTTAGGGTACGGGTTCGGGTACGGGTTCGGGTACGGGTTCGGGTACGGCGTAGGGTATGGGTTAGGGTTAGGGTTAGGGTTAGTTTGAGGGTTAGGGCTCGGTTTAGGGTACGTGTTAGAGTTAGGGTAGGGGTTAGGGTTAGGGTACGTGTTAGGTTTAGGGTAGTTATTAAACCTATCCCACTCCCTATATACCCCTTAGCAAGTCAAGGAATATTATTTGGGCGTCCAGCCATGGAGAAGAGTTTAGACACTAGGAGAAAATAAGGAACACACCCATTATTAAGAAATCACATTAGGATTCTCTTTTTAACCTGTTCCTTAAAACACTAGTGCTTAGGAAATCTATTGGAGGCAGAAGCAGTCAAGGGTAGCTTAGGGTTAGGGTTAGGGATAGTGTTAGGGTACGGCTTAGGGTACGGGTTCGGTTACGGGTTCGGGTACGGCGTAGGGTATGGGTTAGTGTTAGGGTTAGGGTTAGTTTGAGGGTTAGGGCTCGGTTTAGGGTACGGGTTAGGATTAGGTTACGTGTTAGTGTTAGGGTAGGGGTTAGGGTTAGGGTACGCGTTAGGGTTAGGGTAATTATTAAACCCATCCCACTCTCTAGATACCCCTTAGCACGTCAAGGAATATTATTTGGGGGTCCAGCCATGGAGAAGAGTTTAGACACTAGGAGAAGATAAGGAACACACCCATTATCAAAAAATCACATTAGGATTCTCTTTTTAACCTGTTCCTTAAAACACTAGTGCTTAGGAAATCTATTGGAGGCAGCAGCAGTCAAGGGTAGCTTAGGGTTAGGGTTAGGGTTAGGGTTAGGGTTAGGGTTATTGTTAGGGTAAGGCTTAGGGTACGGGTTCGGTTACGGGTTCGGGTACGGCATAGGGTATGGGTTAGTGTTAGGGTTAGGGTTAGTTTGAGGGTTAGGGCTCGGTTTAGGGTACGGGTTAGGATTAGGGTACGTGTTAGGGTTAGGGTAGGGTTTAGGGTTAGGGTACGCGTTAGGGTTAGGGTAGTTATTAAACCCATCCCACTCTCTAGATACCCCTTAGCACGTCAAGGAATATTATTTGGGGGTCCAGCCATGGAGAAGAGTTTAGACACTAGGAGAAGATAAGGAACACACCCATCATCAAGAAATCACATTAGTATTCTCTTTTTACGTGTTCCTTAAAACACTAGCGCTTAGGAAATCTATTGGAGGCAGAAGCAGTCAAGGGTAGCTTAGGGTTAGGGTTAGCGTTAGGGTTAGGGTACGGCTTAGGGTACGGGTTCGGGTACGGGTTCGTGTACGGCATAGGTTATGGTTATGGTTAGGGTTAGGGTTAGTTTGAAGGTTAGGGCTCGGTTTAGGGTACGGGTTAGGATTAGGGTTCGTGTTAGGGTTAGGTTAGGGGTTAGGGTTAGGGTACGCGTTAGGGTTAGGGTAGTTATTAAACCTATCCCACTCTCTAGATACCCCTTAGCACGTCAAGGAATATTATTTGTGGGTCCAGCCATGGAGAAGAGTTTAGACACTAGGAGAAGATAAGGAACACACCCATTATCAAGAAATCACATTAGTATTCTCTTTTTAACCTGTTCCTTAAAACACTAGCGCTTAGGAAATCTATTGGAGGCAGAAGCAGTCAAGGGTAGCTTAGGGTTAGGGTTAGGGTTAGGGTTAGGGTTAGGGTACGACTTAGGGTACGGGTTCGGGTAGGGGTTCAGGTACGGCGTAGGGTATGGGTTAGGGTTAGGGTTAGTTTGAGGGTTAGGGCTCGGTTTAGGGTACGTGTTAGGGTTAGAGTAGGGGTTAGGGTTAGGGTACGCATTAGGGTTAGGGTAGTTATTAAACCTATCCCACTCTCTAGATACCCCTTAGCAAGTCAAGGAATATTATTTGGGGGTCCAGCCATGGAGAAGAGTTTAGACACCAGGAGAAGATAAGGAACACACCCATTATCAAGAAATCACATTAGGATTCTCTTTTTAACCTGTTCCTTAAAACAATAGTGCTTAGGAAATCTATTGGAGGCAGAAGCAGTCAAGGGTACCTTAGGGTTAGGGTTACGGTTAGGGTTAGGGTTAGGGTACGGCTTAGGGTACGGGTTCGGGTACGGGTTCGGGTACGGCATAGGGTATGGGTTAGGGTTAGGGTTAGGGTTAGTTTGAGGGTTAGGGCTCGGTTTAGGGTACGGGTTAGGATTAGGGTACGAGTTAGGGTTAGGGTAGGGGTTAGGGTTAGGGTACGCGTTAGGGTTAGGGTAGTTATTAAACCTATCCCACTCTCTAGATACCCCTTAGCACGTCAAGGAATATTATTTTGGGGTCCAGCCATGGAGAAGAGTTTAGACACTAGGAGAAGATAAGGAACACACCCATTATCAAGAAATCACATTAGGATTCTCTTTTTAACCTGTTCCTTAAAACACTAGTGCTTAGGAAATCTATTGGAGGCAGAAGCAGTCAAGGGTAGCTTAGGGTTAGGATTAGGGTTAGGGTTAGGGTTAGTGTTAGGGTACGGGTTCGGGTACGGGTTCGTGTACGGCGTAGGGTAGGGGTTAGGGTTAGGGTTGGTTTGAGGGTTAGGGCTCGGTTTAGGGTACGGGTTAGGATTAGGGTACGTGTTAGGGTTAGGGTAGGGGTTAGGGTTAGGGTACGCGTTAGGGTTAGGGTAGTTATTAAACCTATCCCACTCTCTAGATACCCCTTAGCAAGTCAAGAAATATTATTTGGGGGTCCAGCCATGGAGAAGAGTTTAGACACTAGGAGAAGGTAAGGAACACACCCATTATCAAGAAATCACATTAGGATTCTCTTTTTAACCTGTTCCTTAAAACACTAGTGCTTAGGAAATCTATTGGAAACAGAAGCAGTCAAGGGTAGCTTAGGGTGAGGGTTAGGGTTAGTGTTATGATACGGCTTAGGGTACGGGTTCGGGTACGGGTTCGGGTACGGCGTAGGGTATGGGTTAGTGTTAGGGTTAGGGTTAGTTTGAGGGTTAGGGGTCGGTTTAGGGTACGGGTTAGGATTAGGGTACGTGTTAGGGTTAGGGTAGGGGTTAGGGTTAGGGTACGCGTTAGGGTTAGGGTAATTATTAAACCCATTCCACTCTCTAGATACCCCTTAGCACGTCAAGGAATATTATTTTGGGGTCCAGCCATGGAGAAGAGTTTAGACACTAGGATAAGATAAGGAACACACCCATTATTAAGAAATCACATTAGGAATCTCTTTTTAACCTGTTCCTTAGAACACTAGTGCTTAGGAAATCTATTGGAGGCAGAAGCAGTCAAGGGTAGCTTACGGTTAGGGTTAGGGTTAGGGTTAGGGTTAGGGTACGGCTTAGGGTATGGCGTAGGGTATGGGTTAGGGTTAGGGTAAGGGTTAGTTTTAGGGTTAGGGCTAGGGTCAGTGTTAGGGTTAGGGTTAGGGTACGCCTTAGGGTACGGGTTCGGGTACGGGTTCGGGTACAACATAAGGTATGGGTTAGTGTTAGGGTTAGGGTTAGTTTTACGGTTAGGGCTCGGTTTAGGGTACGGTTTAGGATTAGGGTACGTGTTAGGGTTAGGGTACGCGTTAGGGTTAGGGTAGTTATTAAACCCATCCCACTCTCTAGATACCCCTTAGCACGTCAAGGAATATTATTTGGGGGTCCAGCCATGGAGAAGAGTTTAGACACTAGGAGAAGATAAGGAACACACCCATTATCAAGAAATCACATTAGTATTCTCTTTTTAACCTGTTCCTTAGAACACTAGCGCTTAGGAAATCTATTGGAGGCAGAAGCAGTCAAGGGTAGTTTAGGGTTAGGGTTAGGGTTAGGGTTAGGGTACGGCTTAGGGTACGGGTTCGGGTACGGGTTCGTGTACGGCATAGGGTATGGGTTAGGGTTAGGGTTAGGGTTAGTTTGAAGGTTAGGGCTCGGTTTAGGGTACGGGTTAGGATTAGGGTTCGTGTTAGGGTTAGGTTAGGGGTTAGGGTTAGGGTACGCGTTAGGGTTAGGGTAGTTACTAAACCTATCCCACTCTCTAGATACCCCTTAGCACGTCAAGGAATATTATTTGTGGGTCCAGCCACGGAGAAGAGTTTAGACACTAGGAGAAGATAAGGAACACACCCATTATCAAGAAATCACATTAGGATTTTCTTTTTAACCTGTTCCTTAAAACACTAGTGCTTAGGAAATCTATTGGAGGCAGAAGCAGTCAAGGGTAGCTTAGGGTTAGGGTTAGGGTTAGGGTTAGGGTACGGCTTAGGGTACGGGTTCGGGTACGGGTTCGGGTACGGGTTCGGGTACGGCGTAGGGTATGGGTTACTGTTAGGGTTAGGGTTAGTTTGAGGGTTAGGGCTCGGTTTAGGGTACGTGTTAGGGTTAGAGTAGGGGTTAGGGTTAGGGTACGCATTAGGGTTAGGGTAGTTATTAAACCTATCCCACTCTCTAGATACCCCTTAGCAAGTCAAGGAATATTATTTGGGGGTCCAGCCATGGAGAAGAGTTTAGACACTAGGAGAAGATAAGGAACACACCCATTATCAAGAAATCACATTAGGATTCTCTTTTTAACCTGTTCCTTAAAACACTAGTGCTTAGGAAATCTATTGGAGGCAGAAGCAGTCAAGGGTAGCTTAGGGTTAGGGTTAGGGTTAGGGTTAGGGTTAGGGTACGGCTTAGGGTACGGGTTCGGGTACGGGTTCGGGTACGGCATAGGGTATGGGTTAGGGTTAGGGTTAGGGTTAGTTTGAGGGTTAGGGCTCGGTTTAGGGTACGGGTTAGGATTAGGGTACGTGTTAGGGTTAGGGTAGGGGTTAGGGTTAGGGTACGCGTTAGGGTTAGGGTAGTTATTAAACCTATCCCACTCTCTAGATACCCCTTAGCACGTCAAGGAATATTATTTGGGGGTCCAGCCATGGAGAAGAGTTTAGACACTAGGATAAGATAAAGAACACACCCATTATAAAGAAATCACATTAGGATTCTCTTTTTAACCTGTTCCTTAAAACACTAGTGCTTAGGAAATCTATTGGAGGCAGAAGCAGTCAAGGGTAGCTTAGGGTTAGGGTTAGGGTTAGGGTTAGGGTTAGTGTTAGGGTACGGGTTCGGGTACGGGTTCGGGTACGGCGTAGGGTATGGGTTAGGGTTAGGGTTAGTTTGAGGGTTAGGGCTCGGTTTAGGGTACGGGTTAGGATTAGGGTACGTGTTAGGGTTAGGGTAGGGGTTAGGGTTAGGGTACGCATTAGGGTTAGGGTAGTTATTAAACCTATCCCACTCCCTATATACCCCTTAGCAAGTCAAGGAATATTATTTGGGTGTCCAGCCATGGAGAAGAGTTTAGACACTAGGAGAAGATAAGGAACACACCCATTATCAAGAAATCACATTAGGATTCTCTTTTTAACCTGTTCCTTAAAACACTAGTGCTTAGGAAATCTATTGGAGGCAGAAGCAGTCAAGGGTAGCTTAGGGTTAGGGTTAGGGTTAGGGTTAGGGTTAGGGTACGGCTTAGGGTACGGGTTCGGGTACGGGTTCATGTACGGCATAGGGTATGGGTTAGGGTTAGGGTTAGGGTTAGTTTGAAGGTTAGGGCTCGGTTTAGGGTACGGGTTAGGATTAGGGTTCGTGTTAGGGTTAGGGTAGGGGTTAGGGTTAGGGTACGCATTAGGGTTAGGGTAGTTATTAAACCTATCCCACTCTCTAGATACCCCTTAGCACGTCAAGGAATATTATTTGAGGGTCCAGCCATGGAGAAGAGTTTAGACACTAGGAGAAGATAAGGAACACACCCATTATCAAGAAATCACATTAGGATTCTCTTTTTAACCTGTTCCTTTAAACACTAGTGCTTAGGAAATCTATTGGAGGCAGAAGCAGTCAAGGGTAGCTTAGGGTTAGGGTTAGGGTTAGGGTTAGGGTTAGGGTACGGCTTAGGGTACGGGTTCGGGTACGGGTTCGGGTACGGCGTAGGGTATGGGTTAGGGTTAGGGTTAGTTTGAGGGTTAGGGCTCGGTTTAGGGTACGGGTTAGGATTAGGGTACGTGTTAGGGTTAGGGTAGGGGTTAGGGTTAGGATACGCGTTAGGGTTAGGGTAGTTATTAAACCTATCCCACTCTCTAGATACCCCTTAGCAAGTCAAGAAATATTATTTGGGGTTCCAGCCATGGAGAAGAGTTTAGACACTAGGAGAAGGTAAGGAACACACCCATTATCAAGAAATCACATTAGGATTCTCTTTTTAACCTGTTCCTTAAAACACTAGTGCTTAGGAAATCTATTGGAAACAGAAGCAGTCAAGGGTAGCTAAGGTTAGGGTTAGGGTTAGGGTTAGGATACGGCTTTGGGTACGGGTTCGGGTACGGGTTCGGGTACGGGTTCGGTTACGGGTTCGGGTACGGCGTAGGGTATGGGTTAGGGTTAGGGTTAGGGTTAGTTTGAGGGTTAGGGCTCGGTTTAGGGTACGTGTTAGAGTTAGGGTAGGGGTTAGGGTTAGGGTACGTGTTAGGGTTAGGGTAGTTATTAAACCTATCCCACTCCCTATATACCCCTTAGCAAGTCAAGGAATATTATTTGGGCGTCCAGCCATGGAGAAGAGTTTAGACACTAGGAGAAAATAAGGAACACACCCATTATCAAGAAATCACATTAGGATTCTCTTTTTAACCTGTTCCTTAAAACACTAGTGCTTAGGAAATCTATTGGAGGCAGAAGCAGTCAAGGGTAGCTTAGGGTTAGGGTTAGGGATAGTGTTAGGGTACGACTTAGGGTACGGGTTCGGTTACGGGTTCGGGTACGGCGTAGGGTATGGGTTAGTGTTAGGGTTAGGGTTAGTTTGAGGGTTAGGGCTCGGTTTAGGGTACGGGTTAGGATTAGGTTACGTGTTAGGGTTAGGGTAGGGGTTAGGGTTAGGGTACGCGTTAGGGTTAGGGTAATTATTAAACCCATCCCACTCTCTAGATACCCCTTAGCACGTCAAGGAATATTATTTGGGGGTCCAGCCATGGAGAAGAGTTTAGACACTAGGAGAAGATAAGGAACACACCCATTATCAAAAAATCACATTAGGATTCTCTTTTTAACCTGTTCCTTAAAACACTAGTGCTTAGGAAATCTATTGGAGGCAGCAGCAGTCAAGGGTAGCTTAGGGTTAGGGTTAGGGTTAGGGTTAGGGTTAGGGTTATTGTTAGGGTAAGGCTTAGGGTACGGGTTCGGATACGGGTTCGGGTACGGCATAGGGTATGGGTTAGGGTTAGGGTTAGGGTTAGTTTGAGGGTTAGGGCTCGGTTTAGGGTACGGGTTAGGATTAGGGTACGTGTTAGTTTTAGGGTAGGGGTTAGGGTTAGGGTACGCGTTAGGGTTAGGGTAATTATTAAACCCATCCCACTCTCTAGATACCCCTTAGCACGTCAAGGAATATTATTTGGGGGTCCAGCCATGGAGAAGAGTTTAGATACTAGGAGAAGATAAGGAACACACCCATTATCCTGAAATCACATTAGGATTCTCTTTTTAACCTGTTCCTTAAAACACTAGTGCTTAGGAAATCTATTGGAGGCAGAAGCAGTCAAGGGTAGCTTACGGTTAGGGTTAGGTTTAGGGTTAGGGTTAGGGTACGGCTTAGGGTATGGCGTAGGGTATGGGTTAGGGTTAGGGTAAGGGTTAGTTTTAGGGTTAGGGCTAGGGTTAGGGTACGCCTTAGGGTACGGGTTCGGGTACGGGTTCGGGTACAACATAAGGTATGGGTTAGTGTTAGGGTTAGGGTTAGTTTTAGGGTTAGGGCTCGGTTTAGGGTACGGTTTAGGATTAGGGTACGTGTTAGGGTTAGGGTACGCGTTAGGGTTAGGGTAGTTATTAAACCTATTCCACTCTCTAGATACCCCTTAGCACGTCCAGGAATATTATTTGGGGGTCCAGACATGGAGAAGAGTTTAGACACTAGGAGAAGATAAGGAACACACCCATTATCAAGAAATCACATTAGGATTCTCTTTTTAACCTGTTCCTTAAAACACTAGTGCTTAGGAAATCTATTGGAGGCAGAAGCAGTCAAGGGTAGCTTAGGGTTAGGGTTAGGGATAGTGTTAGGGTACGGCTTAGGGTACGGGTTCGGTTACGGGTTCGGGTACGGCGTAGGGTATGGGTTAGGGTTAGGGTTAGGGTTAGTTTGAGGGTTAGGGCTCGGTTTAGGGTACGGGTTAGGATTAGGGTACGTGTTAGTGTTAGGGTAGGGGTTAGGGTTAGGGTACGCGTTAGGGTTAGGGTAATTATTAAACCCATCCCACTCTCTAGATACCCCTTAGCACGTCAAGGAATATTATTTGGTGGTCCAGCCATGGAGAAGAGTTTAGATACTAGGAGAAGATAAGGAACACACCCATTATCCTGAAATCACATTAGGATTCTGTTTTTAACCTGTTCCTTAAAACACTAGTGCTTAGGAAATCTATTGGAGGCAGAAGCAGTCAAGGGTAGCTTAGGGTTAGGGTTAGGCTTAGTGTTAGGATACGGCTTAGGGTACGGGTTCGGGTACGGGTTCGGGTATGGCGTAGGGTATGGGTTAGGGTTAGGGTTAGGGTTAGTTTGAGGGTTAGGGCTCGGTTTAGGGTACGGGTTAGGATTAGGGTACGTGTTAGGGTTAGGGTAGGGTTTAGGGTTAGGGTACGCGTTAGGGTTAGGGTAGTTATTAAACCCATCCCACTCTCTAGATACCCCTTAGCACGTCAAGGAATATTATTTGTGGGTCCAGCCATGGAGAAGAGTTTAGACACTAGGAGAAGATAAGGAACACACCCATTATCAAGAAATCACATTAGGATTCTCTTTTTAACCTGTTCCTTAAAACACTAGCGCTTAGGAAATCTATTGGAGGCAGAAGCAGTCAAGGGTAGCTTAGGGTTAGGGTGAGGGTTAGGGTTAGGGTACGGCTTAGGGTACGGGTTCGGGTACGGGTTCGTGTACGGCATAGGGTATGGGTTAGGGTTAGGGTTAGGGTTAGTTTGAAAGTTAGGGCTCGGTTTAGGGTACGGGTTAGGATTAGGGTTCGTGTTAGTGTTAGGTTAGGTGTTAGGGTTAGGGTACGCGTTAGGGTTAGGGTAGTTATTAAACCTATCCCACTCTCTAGATACTCCTTAGCACGTCAAGGAATATTATTTGTGGGTCCAGCCATGGAGAAGAGTTTAGACACTAGGAGAAGATAAGGAACACACCCATTATCAAGAAATCACATTAGGATTCTCTTTTTAACCTGTTCCTTAAAACACTAGTGCTTAGGAAATCTATTGGAGGCAGAAGCAGTCAAGGGTAGCTTAGGGTTAGGGTTAGGGTTAGGGTTAGGGTTAGGGTACGGCTTAGGGGACGGGTTCGGGTAGGGGTTCAGGTACGGCGTAGGGTATGGGTTAGGGTTAGGGTTAGCTTGAGGGTTAGGGCTCGGTTTAGGGTACGTGTTAGGGTTAGAGTAGGGGTTAGGGTTAGGGTACGCATTAGGGTTAGGGTAGTTATTAAACCTATCCCACTATCTAGATACCCCTTAGCAAGTCAAGGAATATTATTTGGGGGTCCAGCCATGGAGAAGAGTTTAGACACTAGGAGAAGATAAGGAACACACCCATTATCAAGAAATCACATTAGGATTCTCTTTTTAACCTGTTCCTTAAAACACTAGTGCTTAGGAAATCTATTGGAAACAGAAGCAGTCAAGGGTAGCTTAGGGTTAGTGTTAGGGTTAGTGTTAGGATACGGCTTAGGGTACGGGTTCGGGTACGGGTTCGGGTACGGCGTAGGGTATGGGTTAGGGTTAGGGTTAGGGTTAGTTTGAGGGTTAGGGCTCGGTTTAGGGTACGGGTTAGGATTAGGGTACGTGTTACGGTTAGGGTAGGGGTTAGGGTTAGGGTACGCGTTAGGGTTAGGGTAGTTATTAAACCCATCCCACTCTCTAGATACCCCTTAGCACGTCAAGGAATATTATTTGGGGGTCCAGCCATGGAGAAGAGTTTAGACACTAGGAGAAGAGAAGGAACACAACCATTATCAAGAAATCACATTAGGATTCTCTTTTTAACCTGTTCCTTAAAACACTAGTGCTTAGGAAATCTATTGGAGGCAGAAGCAGTCAAGGGTAGCTTAGGGTTAGGGTTAGGGTTAGGGTTAGGGTTAGGGTACGGCTTAGGGTACGGGTTCGGTTACGGGTTCATGTACGGCATAGGGTATGGGTTAGGGTTAGGGTTAGGGTTAGTTTGAAGGTTAGGGCTCGGTTTAGGGTACGGGTGAGGATTAGGGTTCGTGTTAGGGTTAGGGTAGGGGTTATGGTTAGGGTACGCGTTAGGGTTAGGGTAGTTATTAAACCTATCCCACTCTCTAGATACCCCTTAGCACGTCAAGGAATATTATTTGGGGGTCCAGCCATGGAGAAGAGTTTAGACACTAGGAGAAGATAAGGAACACACCCATTATCAAGAAATCACATTAGGATTCTCTTTTTAACCTGTTCCTTAAAACACTAGTGCTTAGGAAATCTATTGGAGGCAGAAGCAGTCAAGGGTAGCTTAGGGTTAGGGTTAGGGTTAGGGTTAGGGTTAGGGTACGGCTTAGGGTACGGGTTCGGGTACGGGTTCGGGTACGGCATAGGGTATGGGTTAGGGTTAGGGTTAGGGTTAGTTTGAGGGTTAGGGCTCGGTTTAGGGTACGGGTTAGGATTAGGGTACGTGTTAGGGTTAGGGTAGGGTTTAGGGTTAGGGTACGCGTTAGGGTTAGGGTAGTTATTAAACCCATCCCACTCTCTAGATACCCCTTAGCACGTCAAGGAATATTATTTGGGGGTCCAGCCATGGAGAAGAGTTTAGACACTAGGAGAAGATAATGAACAAACCCATTATCAAGAAATCACATTAGTATTCTCTTTTTAACCTGTTCCTTAAAACACTAGCGCTTAGGAAATCTATTGGAGGCAGAAGCAGTCAAGGGTAGTTTAGGGTTAGGGTTAGGGTTAGGGTTAGGGTACGGCTTAGGGTACGGGTTCGGGTACGGGTTCGTGTACGGCATATGGTATGGGTTAGGGTTAGGGTTAGGGTTAGTTTGAAGGTTAGGGCTCGGTTTAGGGTACGGGTTAGGATTAGGGTTCGTGTTAGGGTTAGGTTAGGGGTTAGGGTTAGGGTACGCGTTAGGGTTAGGGTAGTTATTACACCTATCCCACTCTCTAGATACCCCTTAGCACGTCAAGGAATATTATTTGTGGGTCCAGCCACGGAGAAGAGTTTAGACACTAGGAGAAGATAAGGAACACACCCATTATCAAGAAATCACATTAGGATTTTCTTTTTAACCTGTTCCTTAAAACACTAGTGCTTAGGAAATCTATTGGAGGCAGAAGCAGTCAAGGGTAGCTTAGGGTTAGGGTTAGGGTTAGGGTTAGGGTACGGCTTAGGGTACGGGTTCGGGTACGGGTTCGGGTACGGGTTCGGGTACGGCGTAGGGTATGGGTTAGTGTTAGGGTTAGGGTTAGTTTGAGGGTTAGGGCTCGGTTTAGGGTACGTGTTAGGGTTAGGGTAGGGGTTAGGGTTAGGGTATGCGTTAGGGTTAGGGTAGTTATTAAACCTATCCCACTCCCTATATACCCCTTAGCAAGTCAAGGAATATTATTTGGGGGTCCAGCCATGGAGAAGAGTTTAGACACTAGGAGAAGATAAGGAACACACCCATTATCAAGAAATCACATTAGGATTCTCTTTTTAACCTGTTCCTTAAAACACTAGTGCTTAGGAAATCTACTGGAGGCAGAAGCAGTCAAGGGTAGCATAGGGTTAGGGTTAGGGATAGTGTTAGGGTACGGCTTAGGGTACGGGTTCGGTTACGGGTTCGGGTACGGCGTAGGGTATGGGTTAGGGTTAGGGTTAGGGTTAGTTTGAGGGTTAGGGCTCGGTTTAGGGTACGGGTTAGGATTAGGGTACGTGTTAGTGTTAGGGTAGGGGTTAGGGTTAGGGTACGCGTTAGGGTTAGGGTAATTATTAAACCCATCCCACTCTCTAGATACCCCTTAGCACGTCAAGGAATATTATTTGGGGGTCCAGCCATGGAGAAGAGTTTAGATATTGGAGAAGATAAGGAACACACCCATTATCCTGAAATCACATTAGGATTCTCTTTTTAACCTGTTCCTTAAAACACTAGTGCTTAGGAAATCTATTGGAGGCAGAAGCAGTCAAGGGTAGCTTAGGGTTAGGGTTAGGGTTAGTGTTAGGATACGGCTTAGGGTACGGGTTCGGGTACGGGTTCGGGTACGGCGTAGGGTATGGGTTAGGGTTAGGGTTAGGGTTAGTTTGAGGGTTAGGGCTCGGTTTAGGGTACGGGTTAGGATTAGGGTACGTGTTAGGGTTAGGGTAGGGTTTAGGGTTAGGGTACGCGTTAGGGTTAGGGTAGTTATTAAACCCATCCCACTCTCTAGATACCCCTTAGCACGTCAAGGAATGTTATTTGGGGGTCCAGCCATGGAGAAGAGTTTAGACACTAGGAGAAGATAAGGAACACACCCATTATCAAGAAATCACATTAGGATTCTCTTTTTAACGTGTTCCTTAAAACACTAGCGCTTAGGAAATCTATTGGAGGCAGAAGCAGTCAAGGGTAGCTTAGGGATAGGGTTAGCGTTAGTGTTAGGGTACGGCTTAGGGTACGGGTTCGGGTACGGGTTCGTGTACGGCATAGGGTATGGGTTAGGGTTAGGGTTAGGGTTAGTTTGAAGGTTAGGGCTCGGTTTAGGGTACGGGTTAGGATTAGGGTTCGTGTTAGGGTTAGGTTAGGGGTTAGGGTTAGGGTACGCGTTAGGGTTAGGGTAGTTATTAAACCTATCCCACTCTCTAGATACCCCTTAGCACGTCAAGGAATATTATTTGTTGGTCCAGCCATGGAGAAGAGTTTAGACACTAGGAGAAGATAAGGAACACACCCATTATCAAGAAATCACATTAGTATTCTCTTTTTAACCTGTTCCTTAAAACACTAGCGCTTAGGAAATCTATTGGAGGCAGAAGCAGTCAAGGGTAGCTTAGGGTTAGGGTTAGGGTTAGGGTTAGGGTTAGGGTATGGCTTAGTGTACGGGTTCGGGTAGGGGTTCTGGTACGGCATAGGGTATGGGTTAGGGTTAGGGTTAGTTTGAGGGTTAGGGCTCGGTTTAGGGTACGTGTTAGGGTTAGAGTAGGGGTTAGGGTTAGGGTACGCATTAGGGTTAGGGTAGTTATTAAACCTATCCCACTCTCTAGATACCCCTTAGCAAGTCAAGGAATATTATTTGGGGGTCCAGCCATGGAGAAGAGTTTAGACACTAGGAGAAGATAAGGAACACACCCATTATCAAGAAATCACATTAGGATTCTCTTTTTAACCTGTTCCTTAAAACACTAGTGCTTAGGAAATCTATTGGAGGCAGAAGCAGTCAAGGGTAGCTTAGGGTTAGGGTTAGGGTTAGGGTTAGGGTTAGGGTACGGCTTAGGGTACGGGTTCGGGTACGGGTTCGGGTACGGCATAGGGTATGGGTTAGGGTTAGGGTTAGGGTTAGTTTGAGGGTTAGGGCTCGGTTTAGGGTACGGGTTAGGATTAGGGTACGTGTTAGGGTTAGGGTAGGGGTTAGGGTTAGGGTACGCGTTAGGGTTAGGGTAGTTATTAAACCTATCCCACTCTCTAGATACCCCTTAGCACGTCAAGGAATATTATTTGGGGGTCCAGCCATGGAGAAGAGTTTAGACACTAGGATAAGATAAAGAACACACCCATTATCAAGAAATCACATTAGGATTCTCTTTTTAACCTGTTCCTTAAAACACTAGTGCTTAGGAAATCTATTGGAGGCAGAAGCAGTCAAGGGTAGCTTAGGGTTAGGGTTAGGGTTAGGATTAGGGTTAGTGTTAGGGTACGGGTTCGGGTACGGGTTCGGGTACGGCGTAGGGTATGGGTTAGGGTTAGGGTTAGTTTGAGGGTTAGGGCTCGGTTTAGGGTACGGGTTAGGATTAGGGTACGTGTTAGGGTTAGGGTAGGGGTTAGGGTTAGGGCACGCGTTAGGGTTAGGGTAGTTATTAAACCTATCCCACTATCTAGATACCCCTTAGCACGTCAAGGAATATTATTTGGGTGTCCAGCCATGGAGAAGAGTTTAGACACTAGGAGAAGATAAGGAACACACCCATTATCAAGAAATCACATTAGGATTCTCTTTTTAACCTGTTCCTTAAAACACTAGTGCTTAGGAAATCTATTGGAGGCAGAAGCAGTCAAGAGTAGCTTAGGGTTAGGGTTAGGGTTAGGGTTAGGGTTAGGGTACGGCTTAGGGTACGGGTTCGGGTACGGGTTCATGTACGGCATAGGGTATGGGTTAGGGTTAGGGTTAGGGTTAGTTTGAAGGTTAGGGCTCGGTTTAGGGTACGGGTTAGGATTAGGGTACGTGTTAGGGTTAGGGTAGGGGTTAGGGTTAGGGTACGCGTTAGGGTTAGGGTAGTTATTAAACCTATCCCACTCTCTAGATACCCCTTAGCACGTCAAGGAATATTATTTGGGGGTCCAGCCATGGAGAAGAGTTTAGACACTAGGAGAAGATAAGGAACACACCCATTATCAAGAAATCACATTAGGATTCTCTTTTTAACCTGTTCCTTTAAACACTAGTGCTTAGGAAATCTATTGGAGGCAGAAGCAGTCAAGGGTAGCTTAGGGTTAGGGTTAGGGTTAGGGTTAGGGTTAGGGTACGGCTTAGGGTACGGGTTCAGGTACGGGTTCGGGTACGGCGTAGGGTATGGGTTAGGGTTAGGGTTAGTTTGAGGGTTAGGGCTCGGTTTAGGGTACGGGTTAGGATTAGGGTACGTGTTAGGGTTAGGGTAGGGGTTAGGGTTAGGATACACGTTAGGGTTAGGGTAGTTATTAAACCTATCCCACTCTCTAGATACCCCTTAGCAAGTCAAGAAATATTATTTGGGGTTCCAGCCATGGAGAAGAGTTTAGACACTAGGAAAAGGTAAGGAACACACCCATTATCAAGAAATCACATTAGGATTCTCTTTTTAACCTGTTCCTTAAAACACTAGTGCTTAGGAAATCTATTGGAAACAGAAGCAGTCAAGGGTAGCTTAGGGTTAGGGTTAGGGTTAGTGTTAGGATACGGCTTTGGGTACGGGTTCGGGTACGGGTTCGGGTACGGTGTAGGGTATGGGTTAGGGTTAGGGTTAGGGTTAGTTTGAGGGTTAGGGCTCGGTTTAGGGTACGGGTTAGGATTAGGCTACGTGTTAGGGTTAGGGTAGGGGTTAGGGTTAGGGTACGCGTTAGGGTTAGGGTAGTTTTTAAACCCATCCCACTCTCTAGATACCCCTTAGCACGTCAAGGAATATTATTTGGGGGTCCAGCCATGGAGAAGAGTTTAGACACTAGGAGAAGATAAGGAACACACCCATTATCAAGAAATCACATTAGGATTCTCTTTTTAACCTGTTCCTTAAAACACTAGTGCTTAGGAAATCTATTGGAGGCAGAAGCAGTCAAGGGTAGCTTAGGGTTAGGGTTAGGGTTAGGGTACGGCTTAGGTTACGGGTTCGGGTACGGGTTCATGTACGGCATAGGGTATGGGTTAGGGTTAGGGTTAGGGTTAGTTTGAAGGTTAGGGCTCGGTTTAGGGTACGGGTTAGGATTAGGGTTCGTGTTAGGGTTAGGGTAGGGGTTAGGGTTAGGGTATGCGTTAGGGTTAGGGTAGTTATTAAACCTATCCCACTCTCTAGATACCCCTTAGCACGTCAAGGAATATTATTTGGGGGTCCAGCCATGGAGAAGAGTTTAGACACTAGGAGAAGAGAAGGAACACACCCATTATCAAGAAATCACATTAGGATTCTCTTTTTAACCTGTTCCTTAAAACACTAGTGCTTAGGAAATCTATTGGAGGCAGAAGCAGTCAAGGGTAGCTTAGGGTTAGGGTTAGGGTTAGGGTTAGGGTTAGGGTACGGCTTAGGGTACGGTTTCGGGTACGGGTTCGGGTACGGGTTCGGGTACGGCATAGGGTATGGGTTAGGGTTAGGGTTAGGGTTAGTTTGAGGGTTAGGGCTCGGTTTAGGGTACGTGTTAGAGTTAGGGTAGGGGTTAGTGTTAGGGTACGCGTTAGGGTTAGGGTAGATATTAAACCTATCCCACTCCCTATATACCCCTTAACAAGTCAAGGAATATTATTTGGGCGTCCAGCCATGGAGAAGAGTTTAGACACTAGGAGAAGATAAGGAACACACCCATTATCAAGAAATCACATTAGGATTCTCTTTTTAACCTGTTCCTTAAAACACTAGTGCTTAGGAAATCTATTGGAGGCAGAAGCAGTCAAGGGTAGCTTAGGGTTAGGTTTAGGGATAGTGTTAGGGTACGGCTTAGGGTACGGGTTCGGTTATGGGTTCGGGTACGGCGTAGGGTATGGGTTAGTGTTAGGGTTAGGGTTAGTTTGAGGGTTAGGGCTCGGTTTAGGGTACGGGTTAGGATTAGGTTACGTGTTAGTGTTAGGGTAGGGGTTAGGGTTAGGGTACGCGTTAGGGTTAGGGTAATTATTAAACCCATCCCACTCTCTAGATACCCCTTAGCACGTCAAGGAATATTATTTGGGGGTCCAGCCATGGAGAAGAGTTTAGACACTAGGAGAAGATAAGGAACACACCCATTATCAAGAAATCACATTAGGATTCTCTTTTTAACCTGTTCCTTAAAACACTAGTGCTTAGGAAATCTATTGGAGGCAGCAGCAGTCAAGTGTAGCTTAGGGTTAGGGTTAGGGTTAGGGTTAGGGTTAGGGTTATTGTTAGGGTAAGGCTTAGGGTACGGGTTCGGATACGGGTTCGGGTAGGGCATAGGGTATGGGTTAGGGTTAGGGTTAGGGTTAGTTTGAGGGTTAGGGCTCGGTTTAGGGTACGGGTTAGGATTAGGGTACGTGTTAGTGTTAGGGTAGGGTTTAGGGTTAGGGTACGCGTTAGGGTTAGGGTAGTTATTAAACCCATCCCACTCTCTAGAAACCCCTTAGCACGTCAAAGAATATTATTTTGGGGGTCCAGCCATGGAGAAGAGTTTAGACACTAGGAGAAGATAAGGAACACACCCCATTATCAAGAAATCACATTAGTATTCTCTTTTTAACCTGTTCCTTAAAATACTAGCGCTTAGGAAATCTATTGGAGGCAGAAGCAGTCAAGGGTAGCTTAGGGTTAGGGTTAGGGTTAGGGTTAGGGTACGGCTTAGGGTACGGGTTCGGGTACGGGTTCGGGTACGGTTTCGGGTACGGCGTAGGGTATGGGTTAGGGTTAGGGTTAGGGTTAGTTTGAGTGTTAGGGCTCGGTTTAGGGTACGTGTTAGGGTTAGGGTAGGTGTTAGGGTTAGGGTACGCGTTAGGGTTAGGGTAGTTATTAAACCTATCCCACTCCCTATATACCCCTTAGCAAGTCAAGGAATATTATTTGGGGGTCCAGCCATGGAGAAGAGTTTAGACACTAGGAGAAGATAAGGAACACACCCATTATCAAGAAATCACATTAGGATTCTCTTTTTAACCTGTTCCTTAAAACACTAGTGCTTAGGAAATCTAATGGAGGCAGAAGCAGTCAAGGGTAGCTTAGGGTTAGGGTTAGGGATAGTGTTAGGGTACGGCTTAGGGTACGGGTTCGGTTACGGGTTCGGGTACGGCGTAGGGTATGGGTTAGGGTTAGGGTTAGGGTTAGTTTGAGGGTTAGGGCTCGGTTTTAGGGTACGGGTTAGGATTAGGGTACGTGTTAGTTTTAGGGTAGGGGTTAGGGTTAGGGTACGCGTTAGGGTTAGGGTAATTATTAAACCCATCCCACTCTCTAGATACCCCTTAGCACGTCAAGGAATATTATTTGGGGGTCCAGCCATGAGAGAAGAGTTTAGATACTAGGAGAAGATAAGGAAACACACCATTATCCTGAAATCACATTAGGATTCTCTTTTTAACCTGTTCCTTAAAACACTAGTGCTTAGGAAATCTACTGGAGGCAGAAGCAGTCAAGGGTAGCTTACGGTTAGGGTTAGGGTTAGGGTTAGGGTTAGGGTACGGCTTAGGGTACGGGTTCGGGTACGGGTTCATGTACGGCATAGGGTATGGGTTAGGGTTAGGGTTAGGGTTAGTTTGAAGGTTAGGGCTCGGTTTAGGGTACGGGTTAGGATTAGGGTTCGTGTTAGGGTTAGGGTAGGGGTTAGGGTTAGGGTACGCATTAGGGTTAGGGTAGTTATTAAACCTATCCCACTCTCTAGATACCCCTTAGCACGTCAAGGAATATTATTTGGGGGTCCAGCCATGGAGAAGAGTTTAGACACTAGGAGAAGATAAGGAACACACCCATTATCAAGAAATCACATTAGGATTCTCTTTTTAACCTGTTCCTTTAAACACTAGTGCTTAGGAAATCTATTGGAGGCAGAAGCAGTCAAGGGTAGCTTAGGGTTAGGGTTAGGGTTAGGGTTAGGGTTAGGGTACGGCTTAGGGTACGGGTTCAGGTACGGGTTCGGGTACGGCGTAGGGTATGGGTTAGGGTTAGGGTTAGTTTGAGGGTTAGGGCTCGGTTTAGGGTACGGGTTAGGATTAGGGTACGTGTTAGGGTTAGGGTAGGGGTTAGGGTTAGGATACATGTTAGGGTTAGGGTAGTTATAAACCTATCCCACTCTCTAGATACCCCTTAGCAAGTCAAGAAATATTATTTGCGGGTTCCAGCCATGGAGAAGAGTTTAGACACTAGGAAAAGGTAAGGAACACACCCATTATCAAGAAATCACATTAGGATTCTCTTTTTAACCTGTTCCTTAAAACACTAGTGCTTAGGAAATCTATTGGAAACAGAAGCAGTCAAGGGTAGCTTAGGGTTAGGGTTAGGGTTAGTGTTAGGATACGGCTTTGGGTTCGGGTTCGGGTACGGGTTCGGGTACGGTGTAGGGTATGGGTTAGGGTTAGGGTTAGGGTTAGTTGAGGGTTAGGGCTCGGTTTAGGGTACGGGTTAGGATTAGGCTACGTGTTAGGGTTAGGGTAGGGGTTAGGGTTAGGGTACGCGTTAGGGTTAGGGTAGTTTTTAACCCATCCCACTCTCTAGATACCCTTAGCACGTCAAGGAATATTATTTGGGGGTCCAGCCATGGAGAAGAGTTTAGACACTAGGAGAAGATAAGGAACACACCCATTATCAAGAAATCACATTAGGATTCTCTTTTTAACCTGTTCCTTAAAACACTAGTGCTTAGGAAATCTATTGGAGGCAGAAGCAGTCAAGGGTAGCTTAGGGTTAGGGTTAGGGTTAGGGTTAGGGTTAGGGTACGGCTTAGGGTACGGGTTCAGGTACGGGTTCGGGTACGGCGTAGGGTATGGGTTAGGGTTAGGGTTAGTTTGAGGGTTAGGGCTCGGTTTAGGGTACGGGTTAGGATTAGGGTACGTGTTAGGGTTA